>NC_086098.1:201645951-201948982 GCF_963921235.1 Mobula hypostoma
TTTGAAAGTTCACCTGGCTCGTTTACGTGACTACTAAAGCCAAAAGGAATAATTTTCCAAAGATATTTCCAGGATACCCTGGGTTTCTGTTGCTTTAGACATGATCACTCATAGTGGGAGGGATTAAAGGGAGCGTGGTTGCTTTACTAGTCAGGGAAAATGTTACTGCAGTGCTCAGAGAACACGGACTGGAGAGATGTCTACTGAGGCTATATGGTGGAAGTGAAGAATAAGAAGGAGATGACTATGTGAATGGGATTATATTATGGAACACCCAATAGTCATCAGGATTTGGAGAGCAGATTTGTAGAGAGGTCACAGACAGCTGCAAGGAACATAAGGTTGTGATATTAGGTGACTACCTTCCCACATATTGACTGGGACTCCCATACTGTAAAAGGGCTGGATGGGATAGAGTTTGTCAAATGTGTTCAGACAAGATTCCTTAATCTTTATATAGAGATTCCATCTAGAGAGAGTATGATCCTGGATCTCCTTTTAGGGAACGAGAGCAGGTGTATGTGGAGAAACTCTTTGGACCTAGTGATCATAATGCTATTAGTTTCAAGATAATAATGGAGAAAGATAGGGCTGGTCCTTGGGTAGAGATTCTAAATTGGAGAAAGACCAGTCATGATGCTATCTGAAAGGATCTGGCAAGTGTGGATTGGAACAGGTTGTTTTCTGGGAAAGGAATCCGTAATAAGTGGAAGGCCTTCAAAAGTGAAATCTGAGAGTAAGATTTTGTATATTCCTATCAGAATAAAAGGCAAGGTTAACAGTTTTAGGGACCCTTGGTTTTTTACGGTTTCTGAGGACCTAGTTAAAAAGAGGAAGGAGGTGCACAGGCAACACAGGAAAAATTAGATATTTGAGGAATGTAAGAAAGACAAGGGAATCCCTAAGGGGTATATGAGGAAGACTAAAAGAAAGCATGGATTGCTCTATCAGACAAAGTGAAGGAGCATCTCAAGGGCTTCTGTAGATATATTAAGAGCAAAAGGGACAAAATTGGTCATTTTAACGATCCATGTGGTAATCTATGCATGGAGCTGAAAAAGATGGGAGAGATCTTACATGGACTTTTTGCATCTGTATTTACTTGGGAGATGGACAAAGAGGCTATAGAAGTGAAGCAAAGCACCAGTGGGGTCGGGCACCGTATATGGATTACAGAAGAGGAAGTGCTTGCTGTCACGGAAAATTAAGTGGTTAAATCCCCATTGTCTGACAAGGTGTTCCTTGAACCTGATGGAAGACTATTTCAGAAATTGCACGGGCCCTAGCAGAGGTATTTAAAGCATCCTTAGCCAACAGTGAGGTGCTAGAGGTTTAGAGGGTAGCTAAAGGTGTTTCATTGTTTAAGAAAGGCTCTAAGAATAAGCACAGAATTTATAGATTGGTGAATCTGACCTCTGTATTGGGTAAGTTATTGGAAGGCAATCTAAGGGATTGGATATATAAGTATTTAGATAGACAGGAATAGATTAGGGATAGTCAACATGGCTTTGTGCATGGTAATATAGGTCTAACCAATTTTATGTGGAGATTTTCAAGAAGTTACCAGGAAAGTTGATGAAGGCAAGGCAATGGCAAGGCATATTGTTTACATGGACTGTAACAAGGCCTTTGACAATGTCCCACATGGGATGTTGGTCAAGAAGGTTCAGTTGCTTGGCAGTTAAAATGAGGTAGTAAATTGGATTTGAAATTGGCTTCATGGGAGAAGCCAGAGAGCGGTAGTAGATGGTTACCTTTCTGACTGGAGGCCTGTGACTAATGATGTGTCACAAGGACTGATGCTGGTTTTGTTGTGGTTTGTCATCAATATTAATGATCTGAATGATAATGTGTTAAATTGGACCAGCAAATTTGTGGATGACATCAAAACCTGGTGTTTAGTGAACAGCAAGAAAGGCTATCAAAGCTTGCAGTGGGATCTGGACCAGCTGGAAAAATGAGCTGAAAAATGGCAGATGAAATTTAATTCAGTCTAGTGTGTGCTGTTGCACTTTGGGAGGACAAACTAGGGTAGGACTTGTATGGTGAATGCTAGGGCACTGAAGAGTGTGGTCAAACAGAGAGATCTGGAATATAGATCCATTATTCATTGAAGGTGGCATCACGGGTAGATAGGGCACATTGATCATTCATTAATCAAAGTACTCAGTACAGGAGTTGGGATGTTATGTGGAAGTTGTATAGAATATTGGTGAGGCAAAATTTGGAATATCATGTGGAGTTCTGGTCACCTACCTATAGGAAAGTTATTCATGAAATTGAAAGAGTACAGTGAACATGTACAAGGACGTTGCCATGTCTTGAAGAGCTGATTTATAGGGAAAGGTTGAACAAGTTAGGACTTTATTCCTGAGTGCTTAGGAGAATGAGGGGAGATTTGTCAGAGCTATACAAAATTATCAGGGATATAGGTAGGGTAAATGCAAGCATTTTCACTAAGGTTGGGTGAGCCTAGAACTAGAAGTCATGCGTTAAGTGTTTAAGGTGGACATAAAATTTTACAATGGGGCATTGGGGAGCGGACCCAAGTGCAAGACACAGACATGGAGGCAACATTAACAGAAGTGTATTATATTAAAAGTTACCAGGAAGGCCAGAGAGCGAGGATTAGATGCTTACATGGATGTAAACATTGGACAACAAACTGGAGGAACCTGGACTTGGACTTGGCCACGGAGCCTGGACTCGGACGTGGAACTTGGACTTGGACTTGGACTCAGATGTGGAAACCGGACTCGGACTCGGATGTGGAACCCAGACTTGGACTTGGACCCGAAGCCTGGACTTGGACCTGGAGCATGGACTTGGACTTAGACTTGGACCCAGAGCGTGGACTTGGATCCGGTGCCTGGACTTGGACATGAACATGGACATGGACTTGGAAGCGGAACTTGGACTTGGACACAGAGAGGCAGAATACCCAAGTTGGAGTAGCGGCAAACGGCCGGACCTACTCAGCTGGAAACACGGCGACCAAACCAAACAACAACAGACAATTCATATCTTGACATTGAGTAGCTAATGAAGCGGCAAACAACCGGTAATCACTCAGATGGACACGAAGAGACAGAATTCCCAACTCGGAGTAGTGGCAAATGGCCTGACCTACTCAGCTGGAAATGAGACGACTAAACCAACCAGTGACTGACAATACGAATCTTGACACGGAGTAGCTCATGAAGCAGCAAGTGGCCGGCAATTACTTAACTGGACATGAAGAGACAGAATTCCCAACTCAGAGTAGCGGCAAACAGCGGGACCTACTCAGCTGGTAACGAGACAACAAAAACCAAACAAAGACAATCCATTTGTATCTTGGCTCGGAGTGGCGGCAATCGGCCAGCAACTCAGCTGGACACGAAAACGACTGAATTCACTAAGCAGCCACAGGCACCAAAGCAACTTAGAGTCCATGATTCTCGGTGGTTCCGGAACAAGCATAGCCCCACTGGCTATGGTGATGAACCAGCCACGAGTAGATGTAAGCCGGAGTTTTTATGCTGTCGGTTCGAGTGAGGATCAGGTGCCCTAATCAAGGAGCCCAGTGGAACACAGGGAAAAGGAAATTAACTGAAATGAGGAGTCAACGGACCGGACTGTGACATAAAAGAAAACTTCTTCACTCAGAGGTGATGAGAATGTGGAATAAACCATCTTCAGAGGTGGTGAATGTAGGTTTTATTTCAATACATAAGTGAGGTTTGGATAGGTATATAGATGGAAGGTATGTGTGTCCAGATGCAGGTCGATGGGACTAAGAAGTTTGGCATGGACTAGGTGGGATGAAGGGCCTGTTTTTGTGCTGTAGTTCTCTGATTCTATATGCCCTCCTACTGTCACTTACAATGATACATGATCTACTCCATAGTACCTCACTTAAGTGTGTGCTTATGTAAGAATGAATGTACAAGCTGGGAGGCAAGCAGTAAAGAGAATGACACAAATATAATAGCTTTTTTCCCTTTGTCGGTTGCCTGTAGATTTATTCTTTCCCAGTATCGATATGAAACTTTACCTTCTCAAATGTTGTTATTTTGGCCACTTTGTACTTTATCCATCATTGTGATGTGGAGCAATGAAGGTGTGTTGAAGTGTCAGAAGCCTCAGGAAGAAATGGGTACAAGTTCATGCATAGTTGTATGTATTAAATGCACAACATAAGTAGCAAATACCGTACATGTTGAGTTCATCTTCAGCTTTTTAATGGAGCTAAATTTTGGAAGGTTAATACCGCACTTTAATGCAATTTTTTTGCTGCATTTGATCAAGGATGCCTGTGTGAGCTCCAAGTGACTATCCTATAATTTGTCTTGGGCATGAGTCGTCTATATCTTTTGTTGAAAGGGTTTCAAAATTATCGCCATCATAGTTGGAGAGACCTGTTCTTTGCGGTTTTGACCTATTTTCATTTAAGGGAAAAAATAGGTAGTTTCTATTTGTGTCTGTAGTGCACTATTTAGTCTTGTTGAAAAGTTAAAAATGTTCAGTATTATCTCCCAGGGATCTACAGTTGCTCTGATAACATGCAGTTTGACTGGAAACACAGGATGTGCTTACATTTTGTGCATTCAAGTATTTGTAACATATTCAGAATCCTTTATGGTCAGCATTCAATGTGTAATAAAGCGTAACTGGATATTTTACTTATTTGCTTTGTGTGGTTTACTATTTTGTAGACCCAATAATAGCCGGAATCTTCACATCTTTAACTCTATAATCTTTTTGCAGATTACATTAAATCATGTTACCACTTCCTCTGAGACCAGGAGGATGTCTTAAGAGTACCGAAGAAAATAATGTTACTTAAACTGTCAGAGGTGCTCTATTTTAGCTATTCTTTTAGCTATTACCTCCGTTTATTCTTATGGGAGAAGTTATTTAAAAATACCCCTAACAGTGTTGGCAGAAGCAGTTCGTACTTTTTAAGTGGAGGGATTTGTCCCAATATTGCAGCATTTTTAAAAATCAACACAACATGATCAAAAGCAGGAACACACGTTGCATTCTTTATTAAGACTGCCCAACTGGCACATCATTTCCCCATTCCCAAATCAGAACTCTCCTGAGAAAGCCAAAACAAATCTGAGGAAATAAAAGGAACCGTAATCAAGTCAGGAGAAGCTCTGGAGCATTCATCTTAATTCCCCAAGACAATTGAGCAAAGCAAAGCTTGCCACGAATATACAAGTAGAACAAGTCCTGTGAGCTTTGAAGATGTCAGCTATGTGCTTCCCAAGTAGGTGAGGAGCCCACACCGTAATGTTCCATAACCATTGTGGAAAATCTTTCATTAATTTAAAATTTCATGAAATAGCTTGGTACAATAATTCAGCCATAAAAATATTTTCATGTATGCAATTATAATTAGCTTTAAATATTTCCAGATTAAGGGGTTAGATACAAGTGAAGCACCTTTATTTGGCTTCAACGTTGGATCTTATTGGAGGCCTTGAAGAACAGTATTGCACTGTTGCATCCTTCTAATTTTACCTTGCTATTTTGTGAAGTTATTGTTTGAATTTTTGAGTCTTGATTAAACGTAAAGTTTCTGGCTGTTAATCAAGAGAATCAGGCAGAGGGTTGAGTCTGTGCAAGTAAATTAGAGTAATACACCTCAGTATAACTGGGATATTAGAAAAGGATGAAATTGCTCGTCTTTAATCTCACGGATAACTCATCATATCATATTATAAATGACTAATGAAGAGCTGGAATATCCAAAATATCTAATGTATATAGTACTTTACAATTTTCATTGAAATATTCTCAATTTCTTTTAAAAAGAAACACATTTGTAAATGGTTCAGGATATTTCACAATGTGATTCTACAGATGTTTACTTAATGAGTTGAATGGACTGTGTACAGCTGTTCTTGAATGCAATGGCTCATTAACTTAAACCGTAACAGGCCTTCGGGATTACAAATATAATTGCACACCACAGTTAGGCTTAATTGTGACAATGTTGCGTGCAGTTGCAACTGGAATGAAATATAGCTTCAATGGCTATTGAAGCAAATGGCTCAAAGTTTTGATAATATATATTATTTCTTCCCTGCCTCCTTAGCAATACTGGCAGTACAGAGGTGCAGCAGTTCGTGCAGCTGATGCACAGCTTCAGTGACCTATATTCAATCCCGACCTGGGTTTGCATGTTCTCCCTCTGACCATGTAGGATTTCTCCTCATAGCGCCTCTTTCACCTCTGACAGTTGAAGAAGTTTGGTATAGCTCCCCCACCCCCCCAGATTCTAAGAACTTTCTACAGGGGTATGATTGAGAGCATCCTGACTGGCTGCATCAGTGCCTGATATGGGAACTGTACTTCCCTCAATCACAGGTTTCTGCAGAGAGTGGTGCAGACAGCCCAGCATATCTTTCCATGTGAACTTCCCACTATTCAGGACGTTTACAAGGACAGGTATGTAAAAAGGGCCCAAAGGATCATTGGAGACCTGAGTCACCCCCAACCACAAATCGTTCCAGCTGCCACCATCCGGGAACCTGTACCGCAGCATAAAAGTCAGGACCAACAGGCTCCAGGACAGCTTCTTCCACCAGGCCATCAGACTGTTTAATTCATGCTGACACAGCTGTACTTCTATGTTATATTGGCTATCCTATTGTATATAAAATTTATTATGTTACTATAATTGCACATCGCACCAGAGACGTAACCTAAAGGTTTTTGCTCCTCATGTATATGAAGGATATAAGTAATAAATTCAGTTCAAGGCTCCATTTCCCCTCTTTGTCCCAAAGATGCACTGGTGGGTTAATTGGAAGTTGTAAATTATCTGTTGTGTAGATTGACAGCAAGAGAGATTGGGGGGTGGGGGGGGGGAGGTTGGGGGAAGGACTTGATGGACATGTGAGGATTCACAGGAAAATAAATGGGAACTGTGACTGATAGGAATGCTCTGAGACATGACCTGGACAGGCTAAACAGTTTCTTTCTACTGAAGTAAAAGAAATCTCAGAATACTATTTTAAAATGACGGTAACTCAGTGGAATCTTTAAATTATTGTATTTTATTGAAATACAGTACAGAGCAGGACCTTCTGGCCCTTTGAGCCATGCTGCCCAGCAATCCCCTGATTTAAACTGAGCCTAATCATGGGATAACATACAATGACCAATTAACTAAACAACCGGTACATCTTTGAACTGTGGGAGAAAACTGGAGGAAACCCACGCGGTCACGGGGAGAACGTACAAGCTCCTTACAGGCAGTGGCAAGTATTGAACCTGGGCCTCCTGTGCTTTATAGTGTTGTGCTAACCACGATGCTATGGTGCCCACCCAAACTTGATATTTTGTATAAAGACTGAGATTGCAAAACGTAGTTCCAGTGTGCTGTTGCTGAAAAGGAGCCTTTTATCCATTCTATTGTGGCATTGGTGGGTGGTCGACATCAATGTGTTTTGTAGAAGAAACTGGATGCCTGTGTTACATCAACGTGCTTCATGCACATAGATTTTCTCGAGACAAAACCACAGACAGTGCAGTAAGATTTTCAGGAAATGAAGATGTCAGAGTAAGGTTAACGGTCAGAGAGGAGGAAAGAGCCTTGGTAAAATTCTTTTTGGCATTTGTTAAGGGAATAATACTTCTTTATACAATACCTCAAGTCGAGGTAAAGAGTTAGCTGTTGACATGCCTGTGCATTTTTGCCAATGGTGGTATATGTGTGAGTGGCAAGCAGTATTTTTTGTTTTTTCATGAGAAGAGGAAGAACTCTGCAACACTTCACTGTTAAAAAGAAATTGCTGCATTTGGGATATTATTCCAGTGGCTCTTGGGAATCCTTGGCCCATGTCAGCTTAAAGTGAATGAGAAATATTCAGGATGGTTAACATTCAAAAACTTGTTAATTTATCTGACTATGACGGAGATCATATTCACAATAAGCTGTCATCCTTGAGTACACCCTTTGTGACTATCGTCTATGTGCCTTTGCCTACTACTCAATAGGTTTCAATAGATACATTTAATGTCAGAAAAATGTATACAATATACATCCTGAAATTCTTTATAGTCCCTTATAGTCCTGCCTAGAGGCTCCACCAAATAGATGGAAGGCTACCGACACTATGGGGACAGCAACAAATGGCCTTGGAAGACGATCGCTAGCAGCTTTGGGCCTGGAAGACAAAGCTTCCAAAACATGATCTTGGCACTAGTGACAGCTACACGCGATGACTTGCCAAAAATTACCACAGATCAGAGTAGCTCGATTGAGATCATGAATCTTATTCTATGGTAGAAACCACAAGTTCAAGTTTAAAGCTATGATGTCACTGAAGATAAGATAATAAATGGGAAATTTAAATTTATTATTTAAGTGGGGAAAGAATTCAAAGTTCTGAGATGCAACGGGACTTGGGAGTCCTCGTACAGGATACCCTTAAAGTTAACCTCCAGGTTGAGTCAGTAGTGAAGAAGGCGAATGCAATGTTGGCATTCATTTCTAGAGGAATAGAGCATAGGAGCAGGGATGTGATGTTGAGGCTCTATAAGGCGCTGGTGAGACCTCACTTGGAGTACCTTGGGCAGTTTTGGTCTCCTTATTTAAGAAAGGATGTGCTGACATTGGAGAGGGTACAGAGAAGATTCACTAGAATGATTCTGGGAATGAGAGGGTTAACATATGAGGAACGTTTGTCCGCTCTTGGACTGTATTCCTTGGAGTTTAGAAGAATGAGGGGAGACCTCATAGAAACATTTTGAATGTTAAAAGGCATGGACAGAGTGGATGTGGCAAAGTTGTTTCCCATGATGGGGGAGTCTAGTACGAGAGGGCATGACTTAAGCATTGAAGGGCTCCCATTCAGAACAGAAATGCGAAGAAATTTTTTTAGTCAGAGGGTGGTGAATCTATGGAATTTGTTGCCACGGGCAGCAGTGGAGGCCAAGTCATTGGGTGTATTTAAGGCAGAGATTGATAGGTATCTGAGTAGCCAGGGCATCAAAGGTTATGGTGAGAAGGCGGGGGAGTGGGACTAAATAGGAGAATGGATCAGCTCATGATAAAATGGTGGAGCAGACTCGATGGGCCAAATGGCCTACTTCTGCTCCTTTGTCTTATGGTCTTATGGATATAACTGGCCTTATGATTGAGCCTGTGCCAGGTGAACAAATGCAGTATCAGAACCCTGCCCAAATGCTTTCCGGCACATTCCACATTATCCCAATGAATGATGAACTAAGCCATCTTCCACAGGTATTTTTGTTTTCCATTTATAGATTTCCACTAGTTTTAGGCTATTTTGACCATCTTTTCA
The DNA here is from genome assembly GCF_963921235.1 of Mobula hypostoma. Lineage (NCBI taxonomy): Eukaryota > Metazoa > Chordata > Chondrichthyes > Myliobatiformes > Myliobatidae > Mobula > Mobula hypostoma. The sequence continues at coordinate 201,655,257 of NC_086098.1, forward strand.
TTTTTAAGTATATATTGATTTGACACCATTTATAGCATTAATAATACTCACTGTACCTTAATGAGTTATTGATTTTACACTATTGAGTAATCCACCATGGGTTCGTGGTTGTGGCAGTTACTAAATAAATCTGCCATTTGTAACACCCCAAATGCTGGGTGAAGCATTGGATTTAGCTTGGTTGTGATTTCCCCTGTGGTAAAATAGATTATTGACGGTCTGTGCTGAGGTTTATGAGTACTGAGCTTTTAGGGTGAGGACATGAAAGGCAGCTGATGCCCATTGCAATCAATGGGCATGAATTTCAAAAGTAGTCTTCAACATGTTTTTGATATTACGATCAATGTTTAGAGAATAAAGCAGATCAAAATGCTATAAAATATACAATGCACAAACTGCCCATTTAACTCAAAATCATTCTGGACAGATGAACTGTATACACTGTTCAAAGTCATGTTCAAGTTTGGATTTACTCATATTACTTGATATTTTACACAGTTCACCAAGCATTTCATTGCACATGCTCATTGGGATTTCTTTTCTAGGCTATCCCAAAGTCATCGGCTGTTCTCTGGAGCAAAAGTCTTGTACAACCTTGTCTTTGGGGGAATTTGCTGCTGACCATTTCAACTCAGGGGCTCACATTCAGATCCCATCTGTTAATTAACCTCTCTATTACAGTCCATTCACTGGTTACGAATGCCTATTTTGTAGCCTGGGAAAAACACGCATTCAGGACAACAAATACTTTTTCAGGTCCTTAATCCCTTTATCTGTTTTAGATGTTTTAATGCAGAAAGAGGGTATCAAAATTAAAACAACAAAATGAACTAAAAAAAAAATGCAGTTCCTGCTGTTACAATCTCAGCTTAATTTCGGTCCTCATACTTGTCCATCAACTAGTTCCATATGCAGCATGAAAATAAACAAAACAAAATATACAAAACTAATTTGTTAGTGGCAATTCTTAAAAAAAATACAAACAACATTAGGATCCCACCAACCCCGTACCTTATACACATCAAAAATATGAATAAATGTATCTCGTTTTAACTAAGATGTATACTCACTTTGGCACACATCTGCTTAACTTCCAAAAACATATAGGATAGCCCCTGAAACGAGTTCTCCTCGCTCATGCTATGTGAACAGAGATGAACATATTCACATTACTCTGTCACATTCACATTCAGTCATAAAACAATAAAGTAAGACAAAAATAAACCTTTACAAAAACTCTTAAAATATATTGCCTTGTAGTTAAATTACTAGAAAGACTAACCTATTAGGTCAATAGGAACTTGCACAAGCACGTCGTCCAGTGCTGATTCCTTACTCATGAAAGTCTAAAGCATCTACATGTAAAACATGTGAAATTACTGATAGTCTAAATTTACAAAAAAGTATAAGTGATTTTACATGGATATTATCAAACATTATTCACTTTCCTCACTGTACGACCAGTACTCCTTGGGAAAAGCAGCTCCTGGTCTTGATGTTTGTTTTTCTAGAACATTGTAACTCTTCTTTCTACTCCACACATGCATAATAAAGTCATTGTTTTCTCATAATGCTATTTTAGCATTACCAGGGTGAACACATAAGTGCATTTTAACAATAAAATTAATATTACCTTAAAAATAATACCTGGTTATACCTAACTTAAAGACTTGCCCAGATGCGAAAGAGTTCCCAGAGTTTTATTACATTCAAAAGTGGACATACGTACATACATAAATTTATTCCAAGAGTGTTAGAATAAATTTCTCACCCTCCCTCTCTCACTCCCTCATTCTCATAATTGCTCTTTCTTATCTGTGCTGTTGATGCTACTTACTAAAATAATGTGAAGGTATGGTTAGCATATTGATTGATTCTGTGTACTTTTCAAAATATGGATAAAATTATCTTATGGACATCTATAAACGTGAAACCCATTCATAGCCTGGGAATAGTCTGTACATGAAGTGGCTCATGAATGATGGCTGCAAGCAACAGAAGTAATAAATTGCTTCCATCTTTACTACCAATTTCTGAACTAACACTTGGTCAGATTACCTTTCTTGGCCATCTGAAAGGTGAAAGGAATATGTGTAGGTTAGCGGTAGGATGGAAGTCTGCCAGTGGATGCTTGTATGCAATGGAAAATCGTAAGGAAGCAGAGCTGATATAATGTACCATACTCAGAGTGTTGTAGAGCTGCAAGATATCATGTATGAGTAATGGTCTGAACACACATGACATAAGAATGGAAGTTATTATGATTGCAAGTCATGAGCGCAAGTTAACCAAGTATGCGGAATTAAGATCAGAGTGCAGAGACAGAGGGTGGAAGGTCTCATGCTATCCATTCGAAGTAGGCTGCCGTGGGTTTATTGCGTTCACTCTCCAGAAGTGGCTGCGTGACCTTGGCTTCACTAGAAGAGAGATCAAGTCAACCAGCAGGGCTATAGCTGAGGTAGCAGCATGGGTATGGACCAAGTATGTCCAGAGGGGCAGGTAGTCAGACAGTGTATACATCTTTTGCAAACCCTTCAGTAGTTGCATAGCCACCTGAAGAGCAGACTATCTGTTGGATGGAAGTGACCAACAACTCTGATGGAGGCAGATGCCAAGTTTTTAAGCTCATCAATGGGAGGTGGTGCTTTAGCACTGCTGGCCCACCACCTTGAGGGAGTCTTGATTATAAGCGGGCCAAAACTCCTGAAGACAGGTAGCAGATCAACTGATGATCCCACTGGTGATAGCACAGAACAGTTAACATCTTAGTCCACGTGTATTCTGTAACTCTGATTGCAAGTCAATCTCATACACTAAGCTCTTTTGAGAATGGAGAATAGGTTGATTTAGGATACAAGAGGCATAGATAACCTTAAACCAAGACTGTAAGTAAAAGAATGGTATACAGCAGCAACAATGTCAAAACTGACACTGATAGTTTATTTGGAAGGGAAACATTAAGTATTATGCAATTGTCCTGGGCCAGTGGAATTAACATACAGATCAATCATGACTAGATTGAATGTTGGGTAATCATGAGACAACAAATGGTTTACATCTGTCCCAGTCAATCACTGATATTTTTCTGTCCCTCTTTTCACTCCTAAAGAGTTTAAATGTAGATGAAAAGAGGTTTCTGGAATTAGTCCTACAAGAGCTAACTACTACATAGGGAGAAAGGATACTTGTGAAATATTTGCACAAAGTTAAAGCTGTAATTACAAGGTGAACCATACAGATCACACAGATATTAAACCCGTACTTCATAATGGTAATTACCTGAGTAGATTTTTTTTTAAAGTAAAGCAAGAAATAATAAACCAAAAATTGGTGGGATGTTTTTAAATTTTGAATCACGTCAACACACCTTTGGCAATTCCAGGATTGAGATAACCCTCTCAGCAATCATGTCAGCACATGTACATCAATTTTCATTTGAGAAGAAATATATTAGAAGTTAAGAAGGTTAAATGATCTATGGCGTGTTTTGGGACGACATAGAGTCATGAAAAGAGTAATTTCTTTGCAAATCAGTGATGTATCTCAGAAAAAAATCTTCACTGATTAATGGCAGCAAAGTATGGACTAAAGTATGATCTGAAAATGACCACATGCGTGAATTAGAAACTGTAACATGTAGGTGCTGTGAATAATTTAGTTCACGCCATTTAAATGTAAATCTGTTGGAACTGAATTGTGCTTTTTCTGCCTATTTCTTAATGTCTGAAGTATAGATGGTGCATAGAGATATATTGAGTTAAACTGATGCATACCTATTTCTGTGTTTACATTTATATATCTTCTCATTAAAACAAAATCACTATACTGCATCAGAATGGTTTAGGTCAATCCTGTTCAGTGGACATATGGTTTATTTTCTTCGCATCCAAGAAATTCAAACTAGATAGCTGAAAATGGCAATTTGTTCTGAATTTGTCTGCACAGTTGCCCTTTCATTTAACTTTGGAAATTTAATTGGACTTTTATTTTAGTTTGAAATTAAACTATGTCCAAGTTCCTAATTAATCACATGTTCGCAACAGCACTTTGTATAGACTTGGGTTAACAAAGAGCTGCATTTGCTTTACAGTAAGTACTCCCATTTCACAATGAAACAATTATGTTAACACTCTTAAATTGACTATTTGATAAATGTATGTATAAAATACTTGGTGCCATTAAGCAATTCTGTTTCTTTTCTATTACTTAAAATTCTTAAATAAATCCAAGAAAGCCTCAAATTATTTCCTATAGATCTTCAATTCTAGTTGTAGAAAGAATGCTTTTCCAGGGCATTTGGAAATTATATTGAGTTAAACTGAAATATTTTAATTTCTTCAAAAATTCTACACATCTATGATATCAGAGTAATTCAAATTTCCCATGAATTATAATACATTTAATTCTGCATTGATACTATAGCTCTCATAGAATGTGCTTCTCAGCAAAAGGCATAGATTCCTAATTAAATACGTAGACAATTATTGCACTGTTTCTTTACAATGAAGGAGCAGAGAGAAAAATTAGATAATGAATATGAGGGAAAGGAAAAAAATAAGAAAGAAAGATCATTAGATTTTAAAAATCCTGTAAGAGTAAGAATAGAAATGAGACTCTACCATTTCAATTATTTCCTTTTTCTAAAGCTAAAGAGGTGAGAGTAGAAAAAGCCCTGCAGGCATGTAAATCGTGTTTTTAATAAGATGCATTTATTATAATATACTAGCCCAACCGTCCTTATGGCAAATACAAACTGGCAATTAAAGTGCTACTACAGACCTTATTGAAACTGACAGAAGATTTAGGCAACAATATAGTTTTCCATGGAGCTAACAGCTGTGTAGTTGGGGTTATAAGAGGACATTACAAATGGAAGAGTGGGTAAGAGGTTACTTCTTGATTTCCCCTAATGATCAAAACCTCTCTATGTTACTTTGAATATATTTAATGACTCGGCCTCTGCAGTTCCCTGGGGTAGTGATTTACAGAGATTCAAAACCTTTAATGAAGAAATTTTTTAGCACCTTATTCTTAAATTGGTGACCCTTTATTCTAAGACTATGACCCCTAATTATAGATGTTTCCACAAGGGGAAGCAGCTGCCTTGTCAAGTCCACTCCAAACTTTTTATGTTTCAATAAAATCACCCCTGATTCTTCTAAATTCTGCTAAGCTCAGACTGTTTCCTTATAAGGTAACACCTTCATCCCAGGAATCAAACTGGTGAAATACAAGTATATATCTCCAAAGTTGAACATAATATTCAAGATGTGTCTCACCAAGTTTAATACAATTTTAGCAAGGTTTTTTTTACTTTCATGCTCTGATCCCCTTTGCAAGAGAGTCCACCAGTCCATGTATCTGTATGATTTCTTCATTCACCTTACTGCAGATGACCAAGAGAAGCTTGACAAGTGAGTGGCAGTGTGGTTTGTAGGGTCATGCGCTCCTCACACAATTATGCTTGGGTTTTCAGTGTTCCTGTCATCTATATGGTCATGGGTTAGCGACTCTCTGGGTCTAATGTTGCTATCGCTCATTTTCAAGGAGGCTTTGAGAATATTTTTGAAATGGTTCTCCTGTCTATCTGGTAATGTGTTGTGGCAGAGTTTGAATTGTGGCAAAATATGCCTTTAGCCACCCAGGTAACCTAAGTCACATTTATTTTGGTAGTAAGTTGATTGCTCAAGCATTTAGAAATTATTAATTTTTAATATTGGTCTTATTTTTCCTTTGTCTGTTTTTATTCTACTTTATAATTCAGTCTCTTTTAAATATAACTAGTTCATCATCATAATGTGCCATGTCCTATGATGTAGGCCTTCATGGTCCCAGGACCGCGATTGTTCTTGGCAAATTTTTTCTATAGAAGTGGTTTACCATTGCTTTCTTCTGGGCAGTGTCTTTACGAGATGGGTGATAGCAGCCATTATCATTATTATTTAGAGATTGTCTGCCTGGCGTCAGTGGTCACATAACCAGGACTTGTGATATGCACGAACTGCTCGTATGACCATCCACCACCTGCCCCCATGGCTTCACGTGACCCTGACTGGGTGGGCTAGACAGGTGCTACACCTTGTCCAAGGGTGACCTGCAGGCTAGTGGAGTGAAGAAGTGTCTTACATCTCCTTTGTTACAGATGCATTTCCACCTCACCATTTGCAGATATAACATAGAATATGGAAGAGTACAGCACAGAAACATACCCTTCAGCCCATCATGTCTGTACTGACTGTGAGGCTGAATTAATCTAATCCCATCTATCTGCATGATCCATATGACTCCTTCTGTAAAACAAAACTATACCATATATAATTTAATATTCATTATTAGATAAAATGGACAAGCAATATCAGAAGCTTTTCAATCTATTGGATCCCAGTCAGAAGGAAACAGGTTTGAGTTCTACTCCTGTCATTAGGCACAAAATATAGGTTGACAGTCCCATGCTTTACCAAAGGAACATTATGATGTTGTTTTTTTGGATGAGGTGTGAAGCATCATGTGGCAAGTTATGCTAATTGCATTTTTTTCCGTGCAGTTTAAAATCAAAATTCTTTCCCCCCATTTTATAGGAATTTTGGGATATGTTAAACTGTGTGACTAAAGGACAAGTAAAGAAATAGGAGTAATGATGATGAAAATATAGTGTATTAACTCAAATGAAGAAGGAGAAAAATAAAAATGGTGGAAAAGAGGCACAAAAATTAAGAAAGGAAAACAGAAGTTTCAAATCTCTGAAGAGTAATCAATAATGAATGAATAAGTGGTTAGCATAACACTATTACAGTGCCAGTAAACCAGGTTCATTTCTGCTGCTGTCTGTAAGGAGCTTGTATGTTCTCCCCGTGACTGTGAGTTTCCTCCAGGTGCTCTGGTTTCTTCCCACATTCTGAAGATGTACAGGTTGGTAGGTTAATTGGTTACATGGGTGTAATTGGGCAGGCAGCACAGGCTCATTGGACTGATAGGGCCTGTTGTGTTGTTAATGTGTTAAGCCCATCACCCCTACTGGGGCACAGGCTGCTGACAGTAGCTCACCGGACTCTGCTGTCCTGCGCCTGTCTTTCAGTTGTCTCCAGGTTTAGCCCACCTTATTGTATCCTTCCTCTCCCAGGGATGACGTCGCTGGAGCTTCTGTTGGCATTTATGTAGCTCTGGGTTTTTACAGGATGGGCTTCCTAGTCTCATGTCCAATCCTCTTCCTTTTGCAGCCGGGTTTGGGGATTGTTTATGGAAGAGTTGGTAGGCACTGTTACCATAATGTATCTCTAACTAAATAATTATATCACTTTTGTGTTGAAATGGAAGAGCAGAATCATAAATCTTGTTATTGATAAAGGAGTGTTCATCATTAATTGCAATGGACAACAAAGATTTTGCTTCCTCAATACTTTTGGGTGTATCTTATTGATTCAGGGCTGCTGATCAGGCAAAACACCATGAAATTTTTCTATCACACACTGTATTCTTTTTGGACATGCCTATATTTGTTATTTCAATTCATAATTCAAGTCAATTAAAATGTTGCCCACAATGTAAGCTGAAAAGTTTTCCATCTTGTCCGGGCATGCATGAGCATGTTTAGGCAGGATGGATACTGCATGGCACAACAAGGTTTAGAAAGGCTATACATTTCCGTGAAGGATTTCGATATTTGAGACAAATATTTCCCAGAATAATTGATGCCAAGATTAAGAAGGCATTTTTGTGGGTCCTCAAATCAAACAGGTCATTAATGACAGGCAATTTGAAGAATATCTAGTGGGAGCGGAGAAAATCACATGGAAAGATGTTGTTGAAAATTTTCTTGGCAACTACAGAGTACCGAACTACATGCAGATGGTTGACAACATGCTTCAAGCATACAAAAGCATGAACTGCAACATGTCACTAAAGATTCATTTTCTGCATTCCCATTTAGACTTCTTCCCTGCAAATCTTGGCGTTGTCAATGACGAGCATGGTGAAATTGTGGTCATGGAGAAACGGTATCAAGGCAACTGGAATCCATCAGTGCTGGCTGATTATTGTTGGACACTCAACCGAAAAGCCTCAAACACTGAGCATGAATGAAAATCATCAACAAAACATTTTTAGCTTAATTGAACTACTGTAAAGCATCAGCACAGTTATGCAATTAAACACATTATATCCAATAAAAGTTAATTTCTTGTTTCTCCAAATTCCTAAGTGTTACAAGTAGTCTGAAATTATATTTGTGTTCAGCTTCAAGTGGTCTATCATTAAAAAAAAAGAAATTCTGAGGAAGCAACACTTTTATGGAAAAAATTGTTCTTCAGTGTTACCAGTTCAAATAATTCAATAGCAAATAACAATTCGGAAATAAGGCAGAACTCTATTTTAAAGCAAATAAGAGGTGTGAAGTAAAACCTCTGAGTTTCTTTTGTGCAATACAATTTGAGCCACAACATGTGGCACTTCACAGTTCTCCACCATGGCTGTCAGTTAACTTGTGGATTAACTTTTACATAGAGCTACTGTTATCTTTATAGAAAGACCCAAACAATTCTGTTGGCCTTGTACTGCTCAATGTCTCATATGTGATCTATCATCACCCTGAATAAAATCAGTGTTTCTGAGATCCAGACAATGATTCTTTTTGTCTTTCTACATCAGCTGAATGCCACCTTGGCCGCCTGAGCTACTAGTGGAGCAATAGTTTAATTTTCTAAGATTACATAATAAACACCATTACCCTAAACTTCTCTTTAAGAAAAAGGCCCAAGTGATTGTTTTTTTTTCTCAGCAATCTCACTGCTGTTGAGTTTTGGCTCACAGGGAGGTTATGTTATCCAAAGTATATATACTGACCCAAAGGGGGAAAATGTCCAAGAGCCCAGTTCGTTAATGTAATGTGGTTGGCAGTAGTTTTTACTCATATGCTCAATTAAACAATTGGATCACAGAATTTAAACTTGCCCTGTGTCAAGTTTCCCAATGTTTTCAAAATATAAATGATGTAATTTCCTATTGCTCATAGCCAAGAACAGTAATGCCATGAGAAACAGCTTAATTTTTTACTTCAGTTTTGACTCTTCTCCAAGATCGAACAACAGAACTAACACTGGGCTGGTTTCTTGTGAATAATAGTAATTTATATGTACAAGGAAACAAGTCACACATGCCTGGAGCCTTGTGGTCAGCGTGTGCCTCGATGCCAACCCTGTGCATTAAATAGTCTTAGTTATTCAAGGTGGCATAGTTTGCTGAGGTACAGCCTTGTTGAAGTACATGGTTTTACTCTTAATTGTGTTATCTGGTGGATGCACAAGGATGAGTTTTGAATGGCCATGGGATTATTTCCAGAAAGATGGATAAAACAATTCAATCAGAATAAAATCCTGACATTCTTACTTCATGTTGGCAACTCTGATTTTTACATATGGCTGTATAGGACAAAATAGTAAACAACAGGTAAAGATCAAATTAAATTGGACATGCTGGAAATCTGAAATAAAAATGAAAAATCAGTAGCTCAGGCGGCATCTGTGGAACGTTAAGCAGTTAACATTTTAATTCTGGGACACTTCATCTCGAATTTCTTTTCATTTGATGTCATTTGCATCAGTGTTGGACTCAACATGCATTTCAAGACAGGGTTAGGTAAATATAGATAAGCTTCTGTTCAACTGGTAGAGCATGATGTTGGATCCATTGCTGAGTGGACCACTGGCATTTCAGATTTTCATTCTGGCTTGGCAGCCAGTAGATTTCCAGCTTTTAATTGGGGCTGACCTTGATTGAAATGGCCACTACTGAGGTTATTGGTGGACAGAAACCTGCAAAGATAACTGTGTGGAATGTTCTTTATCAGAACAAATCACAACTTGCACTACATTACCTTCTAGGTACTTCCAGCAAGAGTTTTATTGCTGGATGAGGACTCCAATGGAGAAAGCTATAGAGGAAGATTGAGTGTACATAATAAACTGTCTTATATTACTTAACCGGCAACAATGAATATCAATCGAGACAGGTTATATAAAAACAACCAAACATTTGTTAAACACGGATAAACAATGAAAAAAACAAACAAAAACCTTAACCGGAAGTTAACTGTTATCGTCACTCGGCACTGGTTCTTAAAGTGTTAAACGCGAAAACAGTTCTTAAAGCGGTAAAGTCAGATATAGTTCTTAAAATGGTAAATTCGAAAGTCCAACAGATTTATACGTTCAATTTAGAGAGACTTCTCTAGAGAAGGATTTCTTCATAGACGCGACTTTCCTGTTGGTTCTGTCCAAAGGATTCACGATGCAGGGAATAAACAGTTTAAAACAACTGACTTTAAATTCTAGAGAGCACCTTGCATGAACTCTTGGCTCTTATGGCAAGAGTTATCTTTGATGCAGGTCACTACTCCTTCAACGAAGACTCAATAAGGTCGATCCTTTGTTAAACTGCCGAATGATACCGACTCCTCTCAATCCTTCGGGTCCTGTACTTTGATAAAGTCTTCACTATCCCGTACTACTGATGGAATAAGGTACATCCACACATTTAGCAAAAATTTCCAGTCCAGCACTATTGTACCTTGCAGCAGAACGTAACAATCGTTTTAAAAATGAAACGGCAACATAAAAACAAATACGCAACAAAAGCAGAGACAGAGTAATGTTCTAGCTGGAAAACTAAAAAACTAAAAACCAACTGCGTCATCTGAGGTCTTCCCTTATATACCCGTGGTGCACATGTCATCACGTGACCTCACATCGGCGGGAAAATTACATCAGGTGACCTCCAAAAGACCATTACATCATTCTCACAAAAAAATCACAGATCTCCTTGAGGTATGTAACACTTAGTACAATGAGAAGCCAACTTAAACAGTTTGTGATTATTATCAATGAGGATGGAGGAGCCCAGCATCACAATGGCACAAAGTTTTCTGCAGTGTTTGGGAATCTCTGTTCCAGCCTAGAGGTGGTAACAACCTATCTTAGTGGCAGCGCTGATGATGAAGTGTTGAACGGCTGTTGCTTTGGTTCCATCCCAACTCAGTAGCGGCTAGCCTATGACTTTGACCTGCAGCTGAATGTCAGATATCTAACATGCAAGACGACATCAGTCGTAGACACCAGAGTTCAAAACAACCTGCAGAGTTTCACAGCAGTGAACACAGGGACTGCTTCAGTGGAACTGGCAGTAGTTCCCATGGAGTACAATTGCTGGAGAACATGGTCCTTTCTTCAACCCTTGCCATGCCATTGGTGGCTTTGCTGTTGCTCTCAGACAGTATGCCTGCATAATACAACCTCACCTCCAGAGCTGAGATGGTGCAGTCTGCACCCAAGCTGTTCGATGTCATCAAGGCCAGCTGCAATTTTCTACACTGAAATTCAACACATTTCTATGAGCCAAGCTTCAAACACTAGATGAGTGAATATTAGCACAGAGAAGAAAGGGAATGCACAATGATGATTAACTGAATTATATAGGCATTTAGAAGTTTAATGTTTCTTTTATTTTGATTTTAATTGTGATGGAAAAGAGATTCAGTGCAGACTGCAGATGAATGGTAAATTAAGCTGTGGTTAAATACATCACTTTCAGGCAATTTATGAACATCCCTAACCAAAACGAGGTGCTTGGACTGCCTCTTTCCTCCTTCTGGCCCCTGAGGTTCTCCCTGTACAGCTGATCTTGAGGTTGTTCCCTCATGACACCAATACTAAATTATACCACAGGACATATTTCATATACAGTGTCTGCAAAGGAATATATGTGCCAATGGGACCCTATCCCAAGGTTGAAGACTGAAATCTTAGCAAAGCTGTATTCTTTCTCTTCAAGCACAATAATCTAATAGATTCCCCTGTTTTGCAGTTACAGGTAAACTGGGTGGGTCATCAAAATCTCAGAAGGGTGCTTCATTCCGCATTCAGCAAATTCTTTCCAAATAGACTGCGCCCATTGGACTACAGAAAATTTCCAGGTAATGCAATTTTGCCAATGGAATAGAATCGATCTTATGTAATTTGTTTTTCTATGCCCTTGATCTAGTGTAAAGATGGGGTATTTGTTTACAATTATTATTCAAGATAGGAAGTAAGTTTTGAAATAAATCTTCCATTTTTAAAGATTAATCTGATTATAATATCATCATGAGTGAAAATTATGCTCTGGAGAATGGTCAATTTTTTTAGACTATAATAGTATTATGGATGTAAATGTTCATAATTATTGATAGATGGAACAGCAAATCCATCTACTGAAATGCAAAAAATTATTATTTATTTACTTGTGCATTTTTGATGCTTAAGTGAGTTATTGATTATTCCAATAATTTAGATTATTTGTTAAAAAATAATTTAGTTCGTATTTATCTGAGTTGCCATTGATTCTTAACAAAGAGAATTCCTTGCTGTTGCTGGGAGAAAAATTGTATTTATTTCTTCAGAACTGCTGTCAGTGAAGGAACTAATGTGTAATCTATGAAATAGTGTAATTTTTTACTGAAACTTACTTCTTTATCATTTTATGGTATTGATATTTCCAAGTCATAGAGCAGTAAAGCACAAAAATCGTTCCTTCAGCTCACCATGTTCATAACTATCCTCAAATAGGCATCTAACCAATTCCCATTTATTTACACTTGGTCCATAACCTTCTATGTCTTAGGAATTCAAGTGCTCATCCAGAAGTTTATTAATTGCTGTGACAGTATCTGCCATCTCTGCCTTCTCAAGCAATGTATTCCTGATGCAATCATCCTGAAGCTTCATTCCTTTTTCCCCTCAGATATCATCTAACCCTGTTACTTCTCATCTCAAACTTTTGCCCTTTGTTTTATGTATCTCTTTTATAGGAATTATTTCTCAATGCCCACCCTATCTATACCCCTCATAGGTTTGTACACTTCTACACTGCTACAACCACAAGAACATGATATAATGGAACTGAACAGGAAGAAGAGCAAAACAGAGTGAAAGCTAAATAAAAAACTAATTAAGTGATATCAAAGAAAACAGAGCTGCAGCAGAATGTGCACAATAGAACTCCTGAGAAACAAATCTAATGGTCAATAAAGGTTGTACAACTGAATCTTTTTGGAGCACTCACTGTTATTTCCCTGCGCGAGGATATGAAATTTCTGCATACATTGCTATCACACAATTCTTGCACTACTTCGGATATTTCCATAGCCTTGGATGCGGCCCAGTCCATTTGTCACTGTTCACTTAATTGAAAATTGGATTGCCCAGTTGCTGGTTATACCTTTTCAATTCCAACTTACTGTGGCCAGAAATGAAGCAGCAATTCAGTCCTTACAGTTAAAGGTAAGTAAGAAAAAAGGAAAAAAGAGGATAGGAAAAGATTCCAATCTAGATATTGTTATATTCCCCCATCTGTGTTGTGTGGCAATATGTGAAGGAAACTGGCTAAATTTTACAGTATTAAATTTCAGTGTATTAGTTACAGAACCAAACTAAGTTGGCATAAACAGGAATAAAAACTGAAGAGGATGCTGCATGATATAAACCATACAGCAATCAAAGGAGACCACAAACTGGAAATAGAAGTACTGTATATAAAATATTCTTCACTCTGTACCTATGTTTCAGATAGAGTCTACACATTAGGCTCTATCTGCAGCATTAAGCTTTGACCATGAGCCAAACCTTTCGTTTGAGCAGGGCAAAAAAAACCAAGAAAATTGAGAGGTGTTCTCATCACAATGATACAATACTCCAAGTCATTATACTTACAAACACTGCTTACGAATATTTATATTTTGTTTATGGTCTTGCCTTGAATATTTATTATTTTATAGTTGAGGTGTACTTGCCAATTCTGTAAGTAATTGATCACCTTACAAATGAGTCTATGTGGCATGAAATTCCAATATAATGATTTCAACAAACTTGTAACAATGATAAGCACAAAACTCAAAGGAACAGATCTTCAGTTTCCCACTAGGTATTCTGCCAACCTTTCAAACTCAACACTGATATCAATTATATCAAAGACTGACATTTTCTAATTTTGTTTCAGATTTCCAGCATTTTGTTCATGTTTTTCTGTAACACTAACATCCCATTTGGACCTGAACTAGGCATTCAGCTTCTTTGTACAACTGCTTTCCCATTCTTTATGAAGACGAAACAAGAAAACCCACAATAAAACCAAGTTAGAAAATTTGCTGATCTCTGCTTCACTTCACAACATGAGAACACTGAGCTCAATAGTTTTGATCAAACACACTTGCGTCAACAACCAAAACTTTTCTTTATGTAATCACATAAAAATACTGAGAATGCCCCCTTAGATCATTAAACTCTCTTTACTGATTTCAACAAAATGTTTTCTGATGGAACACTTCCATTCTCCTTCAGATCAGAACATGATTTTCAGATGCATTTTCATATTGATGACCTGAATTAGAGAGTTGCAGAAAGGTTAGAACATTGAAAATGGCTATTCAGACCATCAAATTTGTTCCAGATATAATAAGCAAGATTCTGGAGGATCGATCTCCACAGACCAGGCAACATCTGTGGAGGGAAATGAACAGTTGATACTTCAGGTTGAGGCCCTTCACTGGACTAGAATAGAGGGAAGATAGCCAGTATAATAAAAGTGAAGGGATGGAGCAAGGGCTTAGCAAGAGGTAGGTGGGGTGATAGTCAAATGGAGGAGATGATAGGCTGGGAACTTATAGGGAGAGGGCTGTGGCTGATGGAATTTGATAGGAGAGGAAGGTAGAGAATGGAATTAATTAAGGAAGGGAGGATGTGAGATAGGAACACTAGAGGGAGGGGTGAAACTAGTGGAAGGGAAATAAACAGGGTGATGGGGGCTGGGTTAAGTATAAGAGCAACTGGGTAGATCAGGAGGAGAGAGTAAAGGGACAGAAGGGGAGCAGCTTACCTGAAATTGGAGAATATTTTTTCTCTTCTGAAAACCATAATTGCACCTGGTTGCATTACTTTATCACGCCTTAAAACTTATACCTGGCAGCATATTCTTGATCCTAACCACACAATGGTGCACAAAAAAAAATCAGTTTATGTCGCTCCTTTTGACCCAATAGAACAAACTAAGATTCGCCACATGAAAATAATAATTTGTTCAACATTATGTTTAGATAAACATCCTGGCATCGAATCTTGCCATAAATATTTCTATTTCACCATAATTTCTCTCTCTTTATCCAATGAAAATTATCCATCTGTTTAAGTTCCTCCCTGTGCTTTGTTTGGCACATTGTGTGACAACCTTTCTGTTTCTTTAGCATTTGTCTGTGTTACGAGGCTAAGTTGCTAGTTCGACGCTCAACCCAGCATGATTGGAAAGCATGCAAGGAGCCGGCCAGATTCAAATCCAGGACCACCCACCCTGAAGTCCATCCATCTATACCACCACTACACCACCTCCCAGCATCCATCCGTTTGCACATAGTGATTTTTTTTTTACTTTTTAATCACTTCAGTTGAATTTCCCTTTAACTTGTACTTGTTTAGAATAAAAATACAAAATACAACCTACAAATCCTATTGTGAGAGCTGAGATCTTTGAATTGCTCATTTCATGTACAGCTCTTCTTTGAACCATTTTCAGAGCTTCTGTTATTCAGTACATTAAATACCCTAAAACTGAGCACAATTTTATAGATAAAGTCTTGTGCAAAACAAGCGGATAATTAAGAAGGCAGGTGGTATCTTGGCCTTCAGTGCAAGAAAACTTCATAACGGAGATTACGGATATCTTACTTCAGTTACACAGGCTACAAACATAGATTACACATGAAATATTGTATGCGGTTCTGCTCTTTCTGCTTAAGGAAATACTTGCTGTGAAGGAAATACAACAAAGATTCTCCAGATTGAATCTGAAACATACAGTATATTCTATGATGGGAAAAGAAGCAAACTTGGTCTATAATCTTTAATATCTAAAATAATTAAGATTAATTGCATTGAAATGTACAAAATTAGGCAGGGTGATATTAGCAAAGATATTATCTCTGGCTGGGGTGTTTAGAACCAAGGGACAGTCAAACAAAATTGAGATGAAAAGAAATTTCTTCACCTAGGGTATTGAATCTTGGGAATTCACCACACAAGAGGACTCTGAAGGGTGAGTATAGTCAGAAAAAACATAACCCCTTGTCAATCTTATGCATGTTTCATTGTAATCACTCCGGATGCTTCTAAACACTAGAGATTATAGGTCCACCCTACTTCATCTCTCCTCATTGTATCTGTTGGAACTTTGCTGTATTTAATTCATTATATTCCTTCAATCATTTTTTGTACTTTAATAGAATATGGGATCAGTGCAGAAAAATGAAGCTGGATTAAAGTTCAGCCATGATTTTATTGAATGATAGGTTTGGCATGATGGGCCAAATGGCACAGTTTTTTTTTCTTGCTATCTCTGTGTGCTCTTTATAGTATTTTTTTTTCTGTTTTATGTTGAATTGCTCTCACTGTACTGTTTGTCTTTGCAATACCTGCTTACACTGGTTGGGCATTGTCTGAGATGTATCCACTGAAATGTCTTTGTCCCTTTTCTGCATGTTGAAATACATTGCTGTACCAAGAAAGCATGCTTGGCTTTGACCACAACTATATTTATTTATTTAAACTTGGTATCAACAGCCAGATTCCGGTGTATTCCTGAATTGCTTCTGGATCAGGTTGTGGACTCTTTGTTCAAGTGTTCTGATGGTTTGTGTCTTTTCTGACCTTGCCACCAGCTCTTTTTAGCAGGGAATTTATTGATTGCAAAGAGAGACTAATCAATTAATTATCTGTTGGCTAAAAGGAAAAAAGCACCAAGACCTTCCACCTAACATTTGAATAGCAGTATTAATGTGAGCATATGCCTTTGTTTTAAAAACTCACATTTAATACTTTATACACTGAAAAGTGTTCAGTCCAAATCACCTGAAATACAATCCAATGAATTTCACAGATGCAATGTTGCTTTTAAAACAACAGGCAACATGAGTTTAGGAACAGCATATAGTTAATTTCGCCATCAGACAGTTCTGCATATTTGTTCAGTAGTTCTTTCCTGTGGCTGCATGCACTTAAATCATCGACTTAACCATGTTGAAAATCCACATGCTTCTCAGCATCACTGACTGTATCTATGCAATTATCTTGCAGTTGTCAGAGAAAGGATATATGCTTTAATATAGTTGGTTCTGTAAATATTCCCCATAACTTACAGGTGCTTCCCAGGGATGAAGGTACTATTTATCTTTCTGATGGGTTCCTGCACTACTTGTGCCAATAAAACTACTGTATGCAACCAAGATGAATTTAAATATGTCACACGCTACATCCTGCAAATAAAAATCGTCCATCACCACACCCCATCTGCTCAAGATCAGGTAGGAACCTGTCAGGAAGCCATTAAATGAAGACAGCTGTTTACTTCGTCTGATCCTATGCTGTTTTCAGCATCTGAGCAGTCACTCATCAATAAGGTAGTGGCATTCTTAATAGACCTGACTTGCATACTTAAAGTCATAGGGTTTTGATTTGCTCTTTATTAATAACAATAATGACTAACCCATCAGGTCAAACCTGCTGGAGGGGAATGTAGGAGCCATGTATCCATTCTTATCTGCTTTGTATTCTGTGTTGCACATTTATTACATTTTTTATGCTAATTAATGCTAAGTGGAGGCATGGTAAGAGCGAGGGGAATAAATTATGTATTCTTGCTTATTCTGCTGCAAATTTAAATTGGGGCTGGCAGAGGTAATATCTTTGCTGACCAATTAATATCACTTCAAGATTGTATGCCTGCTAATTGAGAATAAAGGATGGAAATAAGGAATTCAACTCTTTGGAACAATCATTTCATTGGAGCTGAATGTATGTTATGCAAGTATAACAACCCAGTGGTGGTCACAGGCTAGTGGCAATCGTTTTGATTTTGGATTAGTTTTGCTACAACAGGGAAGTATGGGTGAGAAAATTCCCTAAGAGGGCAAATATGAATTTGCTGGGCTTTTCAAGGAAATCTCTGATCTTCTGTGATTTATCCACTCCCACATATTCTATCACCCGCTATCTTGTGATTTTAGTGTGATCATATGTTATGTCACATATATAACATATGTGCTCCAGGTAATTCCACCTAGGGACTCCCACACCACATAAAGTGTGTTACATGATGATTCTGATCTCCCATTGCTGAATGTCCACTTATACCCACTCAGGTGTTCAGATCAGCCAGAATGATAGGAATGTTTGACATCTGATCTATTACAATTAAAACCGCCTTCACTCTTCATAAGTTATTGGTTTACATCTTGCTCGAGAATCTTTGCGAAATTCTGTGAATGATTTCAATACATGGCTGATATCTTTTACTGAAAATTATAGTTTAGTTTCACAATATAAACAGTGAGTTACTTATCCACTTCAGATTAAACCACAGAAGGCCATTTTGCAATTTCAAAAAAAAAATTATAATGCTAGAACGTATGTACTGGCTTTGGAGACAGTCGAAAATAAATCTTTTCACAGAGGGTCATGAATCTCTGGCATTCTTCCACATCACTCCCACCTCCTGAGGGTTGTGGCTGTCAGATTACTGAGGGGAGGGTTTAAAGAGTGGGTAAATAATATTTTTTTAAAGATAATTAAGAGCTATGTGGAACTTGTACAAGTGTGGAGAAGAGGTCTGTTGCAGCTCAACTTGATCGTCTGCTCTTATATTCATTCTTCCTTGTATTCTAGGAACAAATTCAGATTACTACGAATATGTTTACAATTGTTGCTAAATTTAAACAGAACCAAAATATATGCTGCTTAGTGTGTCTAGCAAAATAATTGTAAAAAAGACAGTAGGTTTCAGGTTCAAGCTGTTTGTTACATCAGAACTGATGGCGAACTTCAGAAAGGGTAGAACGAGGGAACACAAACCAATGCTTGTAGAGGGATCAGAAGTGGAGAGAGTGAGCAATTTCATGTTGCTGGGTGTCAAGATCACTGAGGACCTGACCTGGTTCCAACATATTGATGCAGCTATAAAGAAGGCAAGACAGCAGCTATACTTCATTTGGAGTTTGAGGCAATTTGGTTTGTCACCTAAAACACTCGTAAACTTCTACAGAAGTACTGTGGAGAGCATTCTCACAGGCTGCATCGCTGTCTTGTATGGAGGTGGGGGGAGCTATTGCACAGGATTGAAATAAGCTACAGAAAGTTCCAGAATTAGTCAGCTCTATCTTAGGTAGCCTCCATAGTATCCAAGACATCTTTGAAGAATGGTACCTCAGAAAGGCGAAGTTCATTATTAAGAACACACATCACCCAGGACATGCCCTCTTTGATTGTTACCATCAGGAAGCAGGTACAGAAGCCTGAAGGCACACACGCAGCAGTTCAGGAACAGCTTCTTTCCCTGTGCCATACAATTCAAAAATGGACATTGAACCCTTAAACACCACCTCACTTTTTTACAATTTCTGTTTATGTACTATTTTTAATTTAACTATTTAATGTACATAGATATACTAACTGTAATTCATTTACTTTTTTTTCTATGTTATCATGTATTGCATTGTACCGCTGCCACTAAGATAACAAACTTCACGACATATGCTGGTGACATTAAACCTAATTCTGACTCTGATTCTCTTGAAAATGTTACACTGATTCTCTACTTGGTTAGAGGTTAAAATGTGTATTAACTAAGCACTCTGCACTGCATCATTCCCATAGATAGAAACATAAAGACACACAGAAACTGACAAAAAAAAAATCAGAAAATGTTAATAATAGTTATATAGGTATAAATTGTTATGCATAACTTCAGATGCAATTGTGATACAAACCTTAATTGTTAACTCAAAATACACTACTAACTTCAAATATATTTTAAAAGAGTATAGTAACCACAGGTAGGCTAAATTCTTGACAGTAGGCTACATGGCAGATTTCACAGAAAATGTATTTTGTGTTTATTGGCATGCTCCACTAAAAGGAGCTCACACATCAGGAATGCAGTTTATACACAAAATTGCAGGTTACAGTATGGCTGAGACATTATCTAAGTTAAAATTATGAGAAAACATTGCGTGAGGTTAGGAGTGGTAGTGTTTGGATTTCACTACTGGTGGCAGTGTTGACTTAATCTGGACTGGTGACAGCAAATTCTACTTTCTCCTTTAAATCTTTTTGAAAGAATAAGGTTTGAACTCATCAGCCGTAAAATTTTAGACACAAGAACACCCATAGCTTAACAGTGAAACTTTATTCCAGTCTATTTCTTTCTTTAGACTGTGGGGATGATTTGACATTTCATTTCAAAAATTGAATTTTAAACTGAGCGTTAACTGAGCACTCTACACTGCATCCTTCCCAAGGAGAGAAACATAAACACACACAGAGAAACTGACAAAAGAAACCAAATATTTTAATAATTTTCTTCATAGATACTGATGTGTTTTTTCTTGGGTGGTAAAGAGTGCAAGCTAACTCATTTTGTTTAGTCAGCTTTTTGGTCATCATTATCTTGATAAAAGAGTTGAAGCTTGTTGTAGGAGCAGACACCCTCCTGATTGCCAATGAATGAGGCTACATGCTGTTTTGATAGCCAATATTTGAAGTAATACTACCTATTCCATATCCTGTCCCCATCAGTCACCAGCAGAATGCAAATTATTGACCAGGATATCTTCAGCACTTCAAAACATACAATCTTTTCTCTGCTAACTGCCACTGTCAACATATAGCTGGATAAATGAAAAGTGTTTTGAAATACAGGGGAGATATCTCTGGAGCCTTTATCAAGATTTTACTGATCCTCTGGCAGCAATTATTCTGGGCACCTGAAAAGACGAAAAGCGTATTGCATTGTTAGGCACCTTGTTAGGAATCAACAAGGAAAATGAGCTTGACCATTGCCTCCTATGCTGCAGGGTCAATGGAGGTTGAAATGAGTTCAAGTGCAACAGTGTCGTCTGCTGCAGGGAGGAAAATCAGGTCATTTCCTTTCTCCTGAACTTTCAGGAATGCATCTTTCTTCATAACAGTTTAAAGGTTTCCAACATTGTGGTCATGAAGCTATGTACTCTTAGTCGGTAGCTCAGCCATTTGATTCATTTGACTGTGTAAGGGACTGCTTACTCCATACCATTAATGGGAATGGATATAGGGAGCCCACATGCTCCTCTATGGAAATGGAATGTATTCATTGCTTGGGCATAAAACCAGATTTCATACCACTGGACTAATTAAAATTACAATAATTATGATAAAAAATTATATTCTAATGCCAGACTTCCAACCAGGCATGCGTTAATAGTACAGCATCCATTTAGAATATGTTTTCACCCTATTATCAAATTTAACACTTTTAGCAGATTTACAGCAACATTCAGCAATTATAATTCTCTTCAGGTACTTGAAATATTAAAAGGGAAATTCAGAATTTAATCTGTGTCTTATGATATTATGACTTTTTTTCCTTGTCACTGGTAAGCGTATAGTCATGCCTTTCACTATGGTGTAGATTGTATCTCTTTAGCTTAAAATTATGAACAGGGTCTCATATTATTTGCAATAAAATGATTTCAATGATGGGAGAGACAAGGCCACATTTACCCAGTAATGATAAATGGGTAAAAAAGCAACGAATGTTAGAAATTAACATGATCATCTGGCCTTACAAATCAAGCCAAAAGTAAAACAACTTGGGCGCTATTGTTGACTCTGGGCTAACCATATTACTAACGCTGCATTTCTTCATTTAAAGAACATTGCAAGAGTTTGATTTCTTAGAACACCTCAAGATGCAGAAAAATTAATATGTGCCTTCATTTTTAGTCATTTAGACTACTGTAATGCATTGTTTTCAGGGCTGCCTAAATCGGCTGCAGTTTGTTCAAAATGTAGCAACAAGAATCTTAACTTTTAAAAAAAGAAAAGATTTGATCATTGCACTGGCTGCCTGTGTCCTTTAGAATCAATTTAAAAATACTCTTAATTGTATATAAGGCTCTGAATAATCCAGTTGCTCCATATATCTTGGAGTGTCTATCCCTTACCAGAAAACCATAAGACATAGGAGCAGATATCGGTCATTCAGCCCATCGAGTCTGCTCCACGATTCTATCATGGCTCATCCTGGATCCCACTCAACCCTCATATACCTACCATCTCGCCATATCCTTTGATGTCCTGATCGATCAGGAAACAATCAACTTCCACCTTAAATATATACACGGACTTGGCCTCCATCGCAGTTTGTGGCAGAGCATTCCACAGATTACTGTCTGGCTAAAAAAGTTCCTCCTTACCCCTGTTCTAAAGGGTATAAAAAAGGGACATCAATAATTGTCTTAGATCCGTGAATACTGGTTTGTTAGTGTTCCTAGAGCCAAGCATATAAGAACTGGTAATGTGGCCTTTTGCTTTTATGCACCAAAAACCTGAATAATCTACTGACTGGATATACACCAGGCTAGTATTGTAGAATATTTCAAAATATTTCTAAAAACATACTTTTTTACTTTGGCCTACTTATAGGATTACTTAATGCCCATTGATGTCAATTAAATTTAGATAATTCAGTATATTTGAATATCCATTATTCCATATAATGTTTGTCTTTACTTATGATTTTTAATTTTGTCTCAGTTTTATGACTATATTGATTTATTTTTACAATCTATGTAAATCATTTTGAGCCTGCATCTAAAAGTATGAGAGGTTCTATATAAATATAGCTATTAATATTATTCTTCTTATTATTCATGGAAAAATGGTACATCATCTGAGACCTGTGTGAGTGTTGAGGAACTGCAACAACTCTTGCTCCACTGCTGAGCTCCATGCAGGAAAGTAGTCAGAAAGTCACTGGTGGAGCTTGGCCTCCAAACTGAGATCTGCAAGGTGCAGAACCGCAGACAGTACACACCATTATCTCTCAGTTTCTCTCTCCACAGCTATTGCTTGATCATCTCAGTATTTTCGCAATTAGGATGTGTCTGATTATCCATGGTTACTAATTTCTGTGATAAATATCATCCAAAAATGCATTTCAAAAATCTCCAGACGTGAGAGAATTTGGTTTGGAAAGGAATATAACCCACTGCATTGGTCAACACACCAAAGGATAGTGTAGCCCCCCTGGCCAGCCTCAGGGTCGCTCGGCTCGCTGTCGTCTAGGTAAACAGCCTCGGCCCCGCCAAACTGGATAATTCGTTTGTGTGGATGTTGTGTGAGATACCCCACCCCGCCCAAATAACAGACAATACACCAGAGGCAATTAAATGATTTACAGTTTATAGATATTACTGGAACTATATAATTAAAAGAGAATAAAATATAAAAGGAAAATAAAAGGCGCCACACTTATCAAAGTTCAATCTCTTCGTGCACAAAAACCGTTGGAGCTCAAGGACCACCTTCTTCACCCTGCGACCCCCTCGGACCATCTCGACCGGCCGCCTGGGACCAACAACGGTGGTCGACCAGACGTTCCACTCGAGTCCGTCTCCGTCTCCTCGCCGAACATCCCGCTCGGGGTCCGACCCCGTTAACGGACTCACAGCACCTCGTCCATCCTCTGTCTCGCTCTCCCGCCTTCTGCCCCAAAACCCCACGCATACAGTATCTTCAATACACCAAAACCATAACAACTATCCCAATTGGTTAATAATGTATTTCTTATCACCCTCTAAACCACAACAAGCTGCTAGCGCAAACTTTCTCAGCGTTTAACACAACAAAGCCGCATTCCCCAGATTAACATAACAAAGACGCCATTTTAATTAGCCTCTGCAGTAACATAAAAATCGAAACCCCCTTACAATAGAATGGAAAAAAAATCATTCAGTTTATTAAATACTTTGATGTGCATTTAAGTCATAGTAATGGGGTCTCATGACAAAATTCTGCAAGCTCCCATATTTCCCCATTTCCTTTCGATATAGGAGGCTCTTTTGACTTATTAGATATTCACCCAGGTCACAAAGCACTCCAATTCCAATGAATTTTCCCTCTACTGCTCCTAGTTTCTACATTCAGTGATATGCTAGGGGCATTTTACAGTGGCCAATTAACTTATCAACCAACACATCTTTGGGATGTAAGAGGAAACCTGAGCATGTGGAGGAAACCTATGCAGCCACAGGGAGAATGGGTAGACTCCACACAAATTGGAGGTCAAGATTTAATAGATTGCTGGAGGTGAAAGGTGCCACCTCCACTGTGCTATCAAGGGTGCCATATTCAATTCCACACCAGGCTCAAGGTCTTGCATGGAAAAAGAAATTGTACTAAAGGCCTTTCCTCTATAATTTCCTACGAAGTGTGGAGTTCATGAAGGGATGTAATGGAGATATAGCCAGTTGGAACAAGGTTCTCAATTATGGTGATGGTGAAGGTGGAGTGAAGATTCTGGGAGAAGGTTGTGGATACCAGGGCCAGGATGACTGGCAGCAAAGCAGTGGGGAGCGGTGCAGAGGAGTGAACTGAAAACTTAGAGGACCCATCTGGAGGAAGGTTAGTAGATCAAACATGATAGCACCTGGTAACTTTAGGTAATGCACAGCAAGACTCTTTCCTATACATGTGACTTTTTTTAATGCTGAAGATTGTTGGCTTCTAAATTACTGTTAAAGCTCCTTACTCTGCATTTACTAATTTATTAAGAAAATGCTTGTAACTGTTACGTGAGATTTTGATCATAGTCAAATAGCACTTAAAAACTGATGCTACTTGATATAACTACTATGTATCTTATTACTTATTTAACAAATATCACAAGACAACTTGTAATTGCAATAAATCATTTCAGCAGAGCGTCTTTTAAAACGTCCACTAACTCTAGCAAATACCAGTGAGATGGAATCATAGAACACATGGCACAGAAGTAATCAGTTAGGTTTTTGTTAAAGCTGCTTTGAAATAGTGTCATGTGATACCTTCAAAATCTACTGGAATGTCAGACAGGAAGGATGGGGACTGGGACAATGCTCCATACTCCAAGTCCAACAGTGAAGTATCAGCTTAGACTGAACAAGTTAGTCCTATTGTGTGGTTCAATCCTATAGACTCCTTATAGATGGATGTTTTTCATTTGTTTCTAAAAACTGTGGTACCTACCCTAAAATCTGAAGATAGACAAATCTGGGATATCTCAGCTTAGAAAACATCTCCTCCCAGTAAGCATGCAAACCATATCCCGATGTTTATCTCAACTTAGAAGTCCATTTCCTGTGTTGACCACATTGTGTATGAAGAAAAGAAATCTTTAAGTCTAACTAAACTATTTTAAAGTTTAGTTTGAAGTTCTGTTGCAATTATGTTTTCATTAAAATGTGAAGATTCTTTCCATTAAATTTTGCATCTTCTTCTTATGTTACAACTTATAGCCCATGACTAACACATCTGACCTACTAACCAGAAAAATAGTTTGAATTGCATTTAAATTTAAATTCATGTTCAAGTAAATGTGGAAGTTGGTATCAGAAAACAACATGATTATTGTTAATGATTATGATTATTATTAGTCCTGAAGAAGGGACTCGGCCTGAAACGTTGACTGTACCTCTTCCTAGAGATGCTGCCTGGCCTGCTGCGTTCACCAGCAAATTTGATGTGTGTTGCTTGAATTCCCAGCATCTGCAGAATTCCTGTTGTTTGATTATTGTTAACAATATAATTGGTTCTCAAGAATCTCTCTGTCATTATCCAGTCTAATTCAAACTCACCATTGTAATTGGATCTAGACTTCTCTCTGAAATGGCCTTATTGGCAACTTAAGTTGGAAGTAATTAATGATGGGAGAATTTGCCACCAACATGAACAAATACAGCAAAACTTTACATTATTGTGCTCCTTTGGGGGGCGGGGGAAGCATCTAAATGGTTCATTCATTTCCTTGGAATCTTTCTTTGATCTACTTACTGGACAATGTCTCAGCATGCTTTTAGTGGCCAGAGATAAAACCAATGTTCAACATATGTTCTGAGCAAATCGCCCTCAGCAAAATGCCCTCAGACTTCCAGTCATTCAGAATTCCATTAGCCTTGTTCCATTTGTCATAGTGCTGGATGGTGATGAGCTAAGACTGTAAAACCTCCCTAAACCTCCTACAACCCTTGAGTGATTGTGACACTTATGGAATATTTTCATGGTTATTTCATTTCTTTGCTGTACAGCGGTTATTGATATTAAATTTCACCTGCCACTTACATATTTAATGTAACTCGCACAGAGGGTCCCTGGAGCCTGCTCGGATTCAACTGCCTGCTTTTTGGTTGATATCGTCTATGTTTCCATTGACTCCTGAAATTAAGTTGTTAATCTAAATTACATACCCGTGGCCCTGACAACCGCTCCTACAATACACACTTCCTCCTGACATTACTCCTTTGAAAAGAATCACCTGCTTTCCACGAGCCAATAGTCGAATTATACTTAAGTTTTAGTTGAATTCACACAGATTGAGCTTAAATGGTAGAAACTAGTAAAGGTTTTCCTCTCAGTCAGTGTTGAGTCTTGCTTACTCAGTATTATACTTGATATTTTATAGTTTGCATTCGTTGCGTTGTTGCAATAATCTTAAGCAAAAAGGACATTATAAACTACCTGTGTTTGATTTTCAGCTTTGCTTTTCTCTTGGAATCATTGCTTAAAGCCCATGTAGGTGTAAAACCAAATTCAAATTTAGGACTGTTTTGATTGGTCACCACATTAGTAAGGCCATTAGTAAATGCATAACTAATATTATCCAGTAGATTAAAATGCCATTCCCTAAGCAACAACGACTTAATGCCAATGTTTCACAATTTGAATGTGATAATTCCTCCCAAAATCTCTTTTTATTTATTATCACCCTCATGTATCAGGACAAGGTTTTGAACGCAGGTAGAACTCCTGCAAGTGTTATATGAAAAGTTGTTGTTGACAAATACTAGTGTTGCTATGATTCTATGATCATGTTTTCTGGAGTTATTTGAAGTTGGTAAAGTCTACAGAGACCTGTACAGCAGGTGGTGAAGTATTTTGTTTTGTATTAAAGATTTAGCACAAACATTAGAGTGCACATAACAGCATTCCTTTTTGTGTCTGCTTTGACTGGAAGAATGAGCCAAGTTCTGGCAGGGTGGGAAGCTTGCTGAAGGACGAGTAATTGACAGATTCAATCTGCCAACAGTGCCAAAGGTATTCTCAGAACAATTCTACCTGGAATTTAGCAAGGAGCAGGGTGTGAAGTGCATGCATTTTAGTAAGGAATCCCTGATAAATGATGACATCGCTCCAGCCAAGCAAGAAAACAAAAAGCAGAGTGTGGACTGCTTTGCCAGTACAGTGAGTTCTGGTTAATTGGAGCACATCAGGACCAATATATCTTGGCCCAATTAAGTGGCTGCTCATATTGGCCAAAGTTCCATGGAAATAGTTAAAAAGGTACAAAAAGACAAACTGCCTTTTAACTGAGTACAAAGAATGTATTTAAATGAAATATAGAATAAATTAGAACATTACTAATACTATTGATTATAATACAATTGTGTATTAGTTCCTAGTAGTTATCAACAAAGGAATTCATTTAGTGTACAGTGCAGCACACTTTTGATTGACTGTAAATAAACAAAATCAGTGCAGACACCTAGTGCAGATAATGGACTAACTTCATACAATGCTTTCGGCAATTGCATCCTCCAAATCTTCATTTTCATTGTAACTTTCAACATGATTGTTGATACCTTCAAATTCTTCATAGTTCCTAGCCTGTTGAAGTAGTGAAATTGCTTAATTTATAATCCCGGCCATTTCTGACATCTCCAAGCCTGAATGCTTGAAATTGATGACACAACAGTAGTGAGGCTCACCTACAATGATGAAACAGCCTACGAGATGAATGCGGAAGAGCTCGAGGTCTGGTGCCAGGTAAATAACCTATTGCTCAATGTCAACAAGATGAAGGAGATGGTTATTGACTTCAGGAGCACCCACACCACCCTTTGCGCTGGTGGCATTACAATGCAAACTGCAAGCAGTTTCAAACTCCTGGGAGTGCACATCACACATAGTCTCAGAACATACCATACACCATCAAGAAACCACACCAACCCTCTATTTGCTTATGAATCTGAAGAGAGCTGGACTTTGCAGGAGAGAGAATCTAGCATGCTACAACACTGCTTTATATGGAAACTGCACATTGGCGGACAGAAAGGCTCTACAATGAGTAGTCAAAACTGCCCAATGCATCACTGACACCAGCCTATCCACCATCAAGGACATATATACAGAATGGCACCAGAAAAGGGCAAGTGACATCATGAAAGATCCCACACACCTTGCTCATGGACTGTTTGTTCCACTCCCATCAGGGAGGAGGCTACGTAGCATCCACACCAGGACCACCAGACTCAAAAACAGTTACTTTCCCCAAGCAGTGAGGCCTATCAACACCTCCATGTACTAACTACACTACTTTACTATTTCCCATCAATCACTTTCTTACAATCCAGCGTCAATTTATGGACATACAATTGATCCATGTATATAATCTATTTTAAGTATTTACATCTATTGTATGTTCTTTTTTTATTTTTATGATTGTGTTTTTTATATTTTGAGTTATTTTGGTGCTGCATCGGATCTGAAGTAACAATTATTTCACTTTCTTTATGCTTGTGTTGAGGAAATAATATTAAACAATCTTGAATCTTAAGCAATCTTGAATCATAACAGAGATATCAGTGACCAGATGTAGCATTAATGGTTGAATTCACATCCATACTAAAGGACAACCTCAACATTCCTGGACCTAATTCCACAGTAGAAAAGATGGAATCCAAATTCTATACGAAAGGTGCTGTAAAGTTGCTCCCCAACTCCTACATGGCACTTGACATTGTGTGTGGCCTCACTGGAAGAAGTGCCAGGTCATATCTATGCAGGGTGCACACTCCCACCTTTCTTCAGTGGGTAGCCCATTGGAGTATTTAGCCAAGTACTTTATAACAGACCCTATGTGCAATCATAGCCTTCAAGGGACTTGCTGTCTCTTATCCCCCTTTTTTGACTATTAATCACGCAGGCGTGGTGATGCATGATATATAGATACTACCATCAAACCAATCTCCAAATTACACTGAACAACAGCACTTGTAGTGACAAATTACAAAGCTCAGTCAAATAATGTCCTTCCTTCACTTTCTCTCTTTTCCTGTTTGTTTTCAACCAACTTACAGTGAAGATTATCACAAAGGTTGTGCAGCAGATAATGAGGCAGATTCACGGGAAGACACTTAGGTATTGGTGGAAATTTTCATTGGAATATGTGGGCAAGGAAGGTCATTTGATTTTCTGGTGCACTGTATCCATGTTTTTAGGCTGACTTCACAGCACTGACTATCAAACCTCTCCTCCCAGACCAGAGTGTCAGTGCAGAGTCTCTCAGCTCCCAATAAACACAAGCCATTTCTTTTGTGCACTTCCTCATCCAAACGTGAAAAACTGCAAAGGTCAGTGCAATCTTTTAAAAAAACTATTCTTGAAAATCTCTCAAATTGGAATGGGTATCAGAACACCTGCAGGAGCTGCACTTCTGTCTGAAGGGGAGAAAAGGAATATTAGGTAGCGTGATCTTCAATGGCTGATTGTCTCAAAGCATCGGCCAATTCTAAACAAAAACTGCAGTTGCTACGGATCTGAAAGAGGAATAGAAAACGTTGAATGTATTCAGCAGGCCCAGCAGCATCCCTGGAAAAGATAAAAATGTAACACGTTAGGACAATAAAACTTGAACAAAACTGGTAAAAGTTAGAAAGCAGTCATGATTTAAGTTGCAAAGGTAAATCAAGACTGAGGAGAACATGGGGAATGATTGTGACAGGGCGAAGACCAAGCAAAAATAGTTGGTAGAGATACTGCAGGTAAATTTTCACTTGATTTCTGCTTTAAAAAGACATTGTCTCTATTTTCTCACTCTCCCCACTTCTATGCAAATTAAAATGAGGCTTTTAAAAATAAATAATTTCAGCTCAGATCACTGGTCATTGAGCTGAAACATTAACCGAGTTTCTCCTTCCACAGATGCCGCCTGACCTTCTGAGTGTTTCCAGCATTTCCTGTTTTTATCAGAAACTGAATACCCTGCTAAACCAATAAGAAAACAGAATCTAGTCACTCAGAGTATTCACAAAACTAAACTGGCAGCAAAGCTGCTGTGCTTTCTGCTATAAAAGCCAGTTGTTTAATTGCAATTGGCAAAGCATTTTTCAGATAAGTCACCAGCACATTTTAAATAAGATGCAACTTACAAAAAAGCTTTGGATTTTATTTAATAAGTAATGAAAATGTCATTAGGTTTAATAATTTTGATTCTGAAACAAATTGTGATATTTACTTTTTGGAAGCAGATGGGTATTCCATTAAAATTAATGTACACCAATAACTCCTTGTATGTGGAGGTGAACTTAAAAAGACAATCTAATAGCTTATCTATACACTTCCATATTTCATTTAGGAGATAGGGCGATTATATTGAATGTCCTTCTAATAGTTTTTTCCATGAAGCACTAAATTATGCTGGATAGTTTTAAAAGTTCTTGGTGTATCAAGAGTCATGACTACATATGTATGACTACATTTATTCTCAATTTCACTTTTATTATATTATCAAATCTTTTAATCTTTTGGTCCAAAGTATATTAAATGCTCTATCCACTGTCTCTAATCTCAGCAGAAAAAATCATTTTTGGTTCATTTGATACATGTATTCAACTTTGTAGTAAACAAAGAAGTCGAATTTTACATGCTGTTCTAAAACAAATCCTAATTTAATTGTAAACTAGTTGTTTGGAGCATAGAAGGTTGAGGGGAAACTTGATAGAGGTATTTAAAATTATGAGGGAGATAGATAGAGTTGACATGGATAGGCTTTTTCCATTGAGATAGGGGAGATTCAAACAAGAGGACATGAGTTAAGAATTAAGGTGCAAAAGTTTAGGGGTAACACGAGGGGGAACTTCTTTACTCAAAGAGTGGTAGCTGTGTGGAATGAGCTTCCAGTAGAAGTGGTAGAGGCAGGTTCGATTTTGTCACTTAAAAAAAATATTGGATAGCTATATAGACAGGAAAGGAATGGAAGGTTATGGGCTGAGTGAAGGTAGATGGGACTAGGTGAGAGTAAGCGTTCGGCACGGACTAGAAGGGCTGAGATGGCCTGTTTCCATGCTGTAATTGTTATATGGTTATACGGTTTCAAGAAACTTTACACTGGCATCAGTATTCAAAGAAATGCCTCTAGCAAGGTTTTTACTTAAATCATAATTGTATGGTCATGCACTTCGTTAGAAGGAGTAAAGACGCAGACTATTTTCTAAATGGGGAGCAAATTCAGAAATCATAGAATCAGAATGCAGAGGAACTTGGGCGTCCTTGTGCAGAATTCCCTAAAGGATAACTTGAAAGTTGAGTCTGTAATGATAAGGGAAATGCAATCTTAGCATTGATTTTGAGGGGAATAGAATATAAAAGCAAGGATGTAATGCTGGGGCTTAATAAGGTATTGGTCAGACTGCACTTGGAGTATTGTGAGAAGTTTTGGATCCTTACCTAAGAAAAGGTGTGCTAGCATTGGAGAGGGTTAAGAGGAAGTGCACAATAATGATCCTGGGAATGAAAGGGTTAACATGGAGCATTGGATGTCTCTGGGCCTGTACTCACTGGAGTTTGGAACAATGAAGGGGGATCACATTGAAACCCATCGAATATTGAAAGGGCAAGTGGACATGAAAAGGATGTTTCCTGTAGTGGGGGAGACTAGGGCTGGAGGACACAGCTTCAGAACAGATAAATGTCCCTTTAGAGCAGAGATGAGAAGGAATTTCTTTAGCTAGAAAGTGGAGAATCTGTGGAGTTCATTGCCACAGATGGCTGTGGAGGCCAGAGCATTGGGTATATTTGAAGCAAAGGTTGATAGGTTCTTGATAACTAAGGGTTCAAAGATTACAGAGAGAAGGCAGGAGAATTTGGTTGAGAAAGATAATGAATCAGCCATGATGAAATGGTGGAGCAGACTTGTTGTGCCAAGTGATTTATTTCTGCTCTGATGTCTCATGGTCAACTTAATACCAACATCACAGGAAAAAAAAAAGTATTAGAAATAGCATTAGCCTTGAATTATTCCTGGATCTTGTAGCAGAATATTATTTAATGATAGAGCGTGGAATAGGCCCTTTGAGCTGAGCTATCCCCAACAACCCCAATTTAACCCTGAACTAATCACAACAATTTACAGTGACTGATTAACCTACCCGGTACACTTTTGGACTATGGGAGTAAACTGGTGCGCCTAGTGAAAACTCGCGCATTTCACGGGGAGGATGTAGAAAGTCTCGTTACAGAAGGGCGCTGGAACTGAACTCCAAACACTGGAACAGCCCAAGCTGTAATAGCATCACACTGATAGTGGTTTGATGGAAATTTCTCCATTAACTTACTAATAGCAATATAGAACAGCCAAGGAGATAGTTAATCAAAAGTAAACAATACGCAGGAAATCTGAAATAAATAAGTGAAAATTCAGGTAATACTCAACAACTAAGGCAGCAGCTGTGGAGAGACAATTGGAGACTACGTTTCAGGTTGATGACCTATTGACTATTTTCTGTTTTTAATCAAAAAGAATTTACTGTTCAACCTTCAAAACAGAATGCACATATTTGGCATGCACTGTGATATTAATAAAGTTAACTGGCTTTTAGAAACTAGAAAATGCAGTAACTAGAATATATTTGGAGGCGGAAGATTTAACTTTCTAATTTTAATGATGGATTACTTATTACATGAAGAACGTTTAATAAGATCTAGCCTTTTTTCCTGAGGTAGTATTTTTTGCAAGTACTATTCTAGTTATTGCTCTACAGTACTAAGATAATGCTCATTTATTCTGAAGGGGGATGTTCAACACCTTCATCATTGTTTAGAAAAATTCATATCAAAACCAGACTAAGCGTGGGAGAAGCCAAATGTTATCATGGGAAGCAGAAGGAAGTTGTATTCTGCAAACTTAATAGTAAATGTGCTGCAGTGTAATTTTGATCCAGATCTATCTTGCAATGCCATAATTAAACGTGAAGCAATGGAGTGGTAAGGGGAAAGAAAAGCACATTCCTCATGGCTTTTTTTCCCTGCTCACATTGAAAGTTATTGAGTCATGTTTGAGCAAGTCTTTCTGCTGGAGGAGTTCATTAAGAAAATTGTTCTGGGAGTGCTTACCTGGTGATTGTTTAAGGATGCCAAGCACCACTAGTCTTCAGTGATTTAGTAGTGAGCCATGATTTCAGGGAGTTTGGTCTCACATTCAACAGATTCAGATGTCAGCAGGTTTGCTTCTGAACTGTGCTCATTGCGATTCTAAGACAAAGCCCTATTTGTCTAACATAATCTAATGTTCTTATTAGCCTGGACTATTTCCTACAATTGTAGAAGAAAATTACAGGGGATATTGGCTGGAATATTGATACCTGACAATATTGTACAAAGCCGTTTTCTGATATACAAAAGAAATGGCTATAAAAAGTGTGTAATAGCTATTTTTTTTCAGCAAGCTAAATCATAGATTTTCATTTATTAGCCTAGAATCACAATAGATATTTTCTGGTTTCTCACCAATGGATTGAAAGATGTTAAGAAATATGATAATAAAAAGCTACAATAAACAAATGTTTATTTTCAAACCAACAGGTGAAAATATTCCCATGCCAGATATCTCAGGGATACATTTATCATGTTCTGTAATTAAAGAAAATCTTTTTCTTTCCCTTGGAGGCATCAGTGATCAATATTCATTGTAGGTTTTAATTTGTCTGAAGTTGAATATGATTTAAAAAAAACTCCATTTATGTGGTTATAGTGAGGTAACTGACAACGCTATCACTTTTCCACAATTCCCCACAGAGAGAGTGAACAAAGACATGCTATCCTTTCACATCACACCAGCATGAAAATATGTAGCCTCTTGTCAATGAATTAAGCCACTGGTGGATTTTTGGCTCGGTGAGATTTCAGAGCAGATAGAACAGAAACATAGGTCCCACAGGCAATGCAAAGAGCCCTAAGTTTAGTATTTTTGTCATGATCTATGAAGGTTTTGTGCAGCTAATTAATGTCTTGCAGTCTGAAAGAACTGTAGGAAGGCATAGGGCAGCTGCTATACAAGGGACCTTAATCATTACAATGATGATTTAACTCTCAATTTTAGAGCACTTTTCTATTTAACAACTTGCTTTTTTCTGATTTAAGAAGCCTAGTTAGTTGCTATTACTTATGTAGCCTTTTCAAAAGTATGGATTGTTTTGTGTTTTTGATAAGATAGTTATCAAACTCCATCAAATATCTTGCCTTTCTTGTTTTTCTGGGAAGATTAACATAAACCTGTTCAATCAAATTTTAACCCTTTCAGAAGTTAGTTTTTCTATTGATTCTACAAACGTGTAGTATTGTTAGTGCAGATGGTATAAACCACTATTCACCATTGTGTGGATCTCCTTAAGCCCCGTACATTTTATCCCTGGTACCTGTGGCAACCACAGGGTGAAGTTTGTATAAATCCATAAGACAGAGGAGCAAAATTAGGTTAGTTAGCCCATGGCACCTGCTGTGCTATTTGATCATGGCTGATTTAGTTGTCCCTCTCAACCGAATGCTTCTGGCTTCTCTCCATAACCCTGAACACCCTTACTAATCAAGAACCTATCAACCTCCGCTTTAATTACACCCAAAGACTTGGCCTCCACAGGTTGCTGTTGAAATGAATTCCATAGATTCACTACCCTCAGGTTAAAGAAATTCCTCCTTGTCTCTGTTGTAAGGGACATTGTTTTATACTGAGGCTGGGCCATCTGATTCTAGCTTCTCCCTCTGTTGTAAACATTCTCTCCTCATCCATTCTATCCAGGTACTTCAATATTTGATAGGTTTCAATGAGATCACTCATCATCCTTCTAAGCCTCAGTGAGTACATGCACAGAGCCATCAAATGCACCTCATACATTGCTTTAATACAAGCATCATTATTGTAAGCCTCCTCAGGATCCCCTTCAATGCCAGAACATCCTTCCTGAGCTATGGGGCTGAAATAGCTTACAATGCTCCATAAGTGGTCTGGCCAGTGCCTTATAAAGCCTCAGCATTACATCCTTTCTTTTACATTCTAGTCCTCTTGAAATAAATATTAACATTGCATTTGCCTTCCTTACTACTGACCCAATCTACAAGTTAAGCTTTGTGGAAACCTACACTAGGACTCTCAAGTCCTTTTGCACCTCTGATGTCTGAATTTTCACCCTATTTAGAAAATATTTTATGTCTTTATTCCTTCTGCGAAAGTGCATGGCATACACTTTCCTACGCTGTATTCCATCTGCCACTTCTTTGCGCATTCTTATAAGACTATAAAACCATAAGACATAAGAGCAGAATTAGGCTATTCAACCCACTGAGTCTGCTCTGCCATTCCATCATGGTTGATTCTGGATCCCACTCAATCTCATATACCTGCCTTCTTGCCATATCCTTTAATGCCCTAACCAATCAGGAAACTGTCAACTTCAACCTTAAATATACCCATTGACTTGGCCTCCACTGGAGCTTGTGTCTGAGCTTGTCCTTCTGTAGACTCCCTACTACCTCAATACTACCTGCCCCTCCACCTATCTACAGTATGTATCATTTGCAAAGTTAGCCACAAAGCCATTAATTCCATCATCCAAATCATTGATATATAATGTGAAATTAAATGGATCTAGCACTGACACTTAAGGAAAGCCACTAATTACCAGCAACCAACTAGCAAAGGCCTCCTTTATTCCCACTATTTGCCTTCTGGAGTCAGCCAATCTTCTATTTAATTTTCTATGTAATATTCATGTAGCCATCTGAGCAGAAATAATTAACACTGAAACTCTGAGTTACAGGACAATTAACATTAGACTCAATAATTTTCAGCAAAGCTGCTTTGGTTTCCATAGCACCTTACTTAAACACGAACTGAGTTGTCTTTATTTGAACAGAGGCACCATATTGAACTAAAATTTTGAAAAGTTTCTGAAAACAATCTTAGATTACTATTATAATTGTGTGCCTTTTTTGAAATGTCCTGAAGAAGGGTCTTGGCCTGAAATGTCAACTGTTTATTCATTTCCAGAGATGCTGCCTGGCCTGCTGAATTCCTCCAGCATTTTGTGTGTGCTGCTAAAAATGTTTTATTCACTTTGGAACAATGATGTGTTAGAAAGTTAGTAAATCCTTTTAATAATGGCTAAGTGAATTATTAATACACATTATATTGCTTTGACTGAAGAAGTATCTGACTGTTATTTTTAAAGTACAATTTTACTTCCAGAATGCGTGATCCAATGATTTTCTTAAAATCATGTTGTGCAATATTATTTTTTCTCACTTCCATTTTTTCAAGATGATTTTGTTTTTATTTGTTGATATAATGAGGATGACTCTACCAAAACTGAATAAAATAATTGCATTTGCTATTATCCTGCCTACTAGAAAACATTTTAACTGCCCACATTTGACACGGCTGCATTTTAAGCTGATCCCCATTTGTCAGTTCTAACGTAGTCTGCTCCTCCCTTAGACATTTTTAATAATAGTTTATGCCTGGATAACGAATTACATTTCCTGCTTAAAGTAGTGAAAATTCAACAGTAAATTGATGTTAATTATATGGTCTTTTATAAGGCTTTTGATGTGTTCTATAGTAAGAGATTATTAGTTAAAGTTTCAACTTGTGGAACAGAAAGCTAATTTTGACGAGTTTATGAAAATGAATAGTAGAGAAAAAGAAACAGTGGGCAGGTTTTGTAATAGGCAGGATGTGAGTAATGCACATAAAAGGCCACAGGAGTAATAACGTAGGTCTCAAATGGACAGTTGAAACTTTCTTCCACAATAAAACCAATCATGGCTGGTATTTTGCCAGAGTATGAGGTCTCTGCTTTTCTCCAGATGTGAGCCTACTTTAAATTAACATCATTACCAATTGCCTCCACATTCCAATCCTCTGCCCAACTTTTACATTTCACTCCATGTTTCCTCAGTCACCTCCCCTGCTCCATTCATCTGTCTAACCACACTGTTCCTTGCAATCATTGACCTGATCTTTTCCCTGTCCTCTGCCTTCAACCGATCCTATTTCCAATTCATTCCCTTCACAATCTCCACTCTCCAGTCAGATTAGAGTGACGTATATCACGCTTTTGGGGTTGTGCTCATTAACACCGTAAACACAGTCCTTTAGTTCTTTAGTCACGAATTGTCATAGTCCATTCCTGAGGTAGATAATGGGATAGAAGTCCATATATTTAAATTAAGCAAAAAATATATAGTTGGCATTGAAAGGAGTGTAGATAAAAGAATTAAGTATTTTGGAATATTAATATATTCAGGAAATAGATTTCATTCAATGCGGGCAAAAGTGATATGATAGGGGTACCTTCCAATGATGAAAATGGTGGAGGTCCATATACATTGATCATCAAAATGGCATTGACATATACAGAAAATAATCGAACAAGCTAATGGAATTATGTTTTAATTAACAAATATTTTAAGTAAAATTATTTTATTAATTGATAATTGCCTGGGCCTATATATAATGCCCAATCATTTATATGGCACTGGTATCTAATGTTATCTTGAGCTGAGAGTAGACAGACCTATTCCCCTCATGACATAGAGTTATCAGCTGGCAATTAGATCCAGCTAGTAACTTTCAAGTTCAATTTTCTTTCTTCTCATACAATCTACCAAAGTTTTTGAGTACTGTTTCACATATCACAATTAGATTACACGGTAATCTCACAGTTACGTAACAGCGGTGGCGTAGAGATTTTATAATTTAGTGCATTTTTTGTACTACTCAGTTCAGATTTAAACTGCACTCTCATTCGTTAGTGTGCATATCACTAAATGCAACTGGATCTTTTGTGGATCAGTACTAAATTCCAGAAATGTGACTGACAGAGGCATGGAGGGCAAAAGCAAGCATAGTGATGTCAAATGGAAGGCAGCATTTATCTCAAAGTCTCCAGCATGTCTGCAGTAGCAGCTGGACAAAAACAGTAGGTGCTAGAACACTTTTTAACCAATCATACCAAGCCTAGGTTAGTTTTATTTGTTTTCTTTACTCCTATCACACAGCCAGCTTTATTCCTCATTACCCATACAACAACAAATTTCACGACATATGTCAGTGAAATTAAACCTGATTCTGATTTTGACATCTACCGCAGACTCCAGCAGAATGCTCTTTTCTCTGGCTACAATTTCAAAGCATGTAATTTTAATATTTATTTTGTCAATATCACACTGGCCGACTCTGATTCACCTGTGGCTTGTATAAAAACAGCATTAATCACTCATGCAGTTAAATATTAATTGAAAATGTAGAGCTATAAAGTAGAAGGTACCATAGAGGGAATAAATGCTTTGATCTTGTAAAAGAGGCAATTTTCAGTATAGTTCTAAATGTACTGGGTTGGATTACTACTGCCAAGATCTACACTGAATGGCCATTAGCTGTGGTGTGTGGACATCAGCAAGTTCGGGATTTAAACACATGCATACTATTGCTTGGATGTTCAAATGCACTAGAGGTCATGTGATTTCCTGCCCTATCCATTGAGCCCAGGCATTCTTTAATGACCTGGACTGAGGGGCTAAATAGATGACCTCTCAGATTAACGCCGGACACGGATGATGCAACTAGCTGACATTCATTAAAATGATAAGTAAAAGTTTTGCTTTCCACTTAATGTTTCAATTTTATGTCTAATAATTTTATTATAAGGTAATTTTGTTTTTTACTCTTTTAATTACTAATTAATTGTTAATCTGATTATTTATATCTCTGATCATGATTGGTCAGAAGACCATCAGCGGGGGGGTGGGTTGTGGATATGAGTTCATCTTGCACTACCTGAGGCCTGGTTACCACCGCAGTTGGCTCTGAATCACACAAAGAGCATCGAGGTTGTTGGAAACAACATGGCTATGAGAGGCACAGGCCAAGTCTGCTGCCAACCGGCACATTACATGTCATCTTAAAACTCTTCATTTATAGCGGGCTCATGTTGCTGAGGCTGACTGAGACAGGAAGAATTGTGTACCTCTTATGCCTTTCAGCATCAATATTCTATTAATTTACTAAATTTACATTAGTCCATAATGTTAGTTTCAGAAAAGTAATTCTCTGAAATACGCCAAGCACATCACCACCAATTTAATCAGCAGTTCTCAGCAAAATAAACCACACCTTTTGAGACCATATAGAATTTATTACCAAGCAACAAAACACATTTGGTTCCTAGGTGTACGTCGTGATGACTTTATTCTGGTGTTACCTGTGAAGTGTTTATTTCATGTTCGCTGCTGAAACCCACTTGGTTCCCACTGATTTTCTGTTGAGGGTGTGGTATTATCTATGCCAAGTAACAAGCCCAGTTTTATTAACGCTTGTTCTGCGTGATACTTATTAAATACATTGTTAGAATTTCTCAAGATTAGCTACCTTGCTGCTCCTTTGAAAAAGAAAACCGACAATCATTTCATAGATAAAAAGATGCCTGATTATAGCCCTTTATTCAAAATGCCTTGCAATTTCAATTTGAGTCTCATTTCCTTCAGATAAAAGACCTCAGGCAGAAGTGTACTTGCAGCAATTCATTTTACTTGACACCATGAGCTTAAAAAAAATAGTTTAAAGCTCTAATCCAGATCATATTGCATTTCAGCTCTGCTTTTATAGACCTAACCTGGAGATTGTTTTCATCTCAGGTATTTTCTTTATGGTTCTGATGTGGATTTTGCTTTTCTTTGGTCTTGCATTTACAGCTGCGCAAGTTTGGGTAAGTTTAATACAGTTTCTCTGTCTGCTGTTACTGCAGAATCAAATTCAAAGTCAGGTTTGTTCTCACTGACAGGAATCATGAATTTTGTGTGTTCTGGGAGCAGTACAGTGCAGGCATAACAAATTACTATCAATTACATAAATTAAATAGATAGTGCAAAAGAGGAATAATGAAGTAACACTTATGGGTTCAGGGACCGTTCAGAAATCTAATGGCAGAAGGGAAGAAGCTGTCCCTAAAATGTTGAGTGTGGGTCTTCAGCCTCTGGTACCTCCTCTCAGATGGTATTAATGGATGGTGAGGGTCCTTACTTTACTGCCTTCACGACATACCATCTTTGGAAGAGGTCCTTGATGGTGGGGAGCTTTGTGCCATTAATGGAGCTCGTTTAGTCTACAACCCTCTGAAGTCTCTTATAATCCTGTACTTTGGTGCCTCCATACTAGAGAGTGATGCAACCAGTCTCCATAGTGTATCTATAGAAATGTGTGAGTCTTTGCTGAGATTTCATCCAACTCCTAACAAAGTATAGCTGTTAGCATGTCTTTGTCATGATTGCATCAAGTTGTTGGGCCCAGGATAGTTCCTCAGATGTTGACACCCAGGTCCTTGAAACTGTTCACCCTTTCCACTGATGACCCCTCAATGAGGATTATTGAGTGTTCTCCTGATTTCCCCTTCCTGAAGTTTGCAATCAATTCTTTGGTCTTGCCGATGCTGAGCATAAGATTGTTGTGGGAACACCATTCAACCAGCTGATCCATCTTGCTCCTGGATACTGCCTCGTTCGCATTTGCGATATTGCTAACATCGGTGAATTTAGAACTGGCATTTGAACTTTACCATGCCACACAGTCACGGGTGTAGAGAGAGTAAAGCAGTAAACTAATTACGCGTCCTTAGGTGTGCATATGTTGATTGTCAGCAAGGAGGAGATGCTATCACCAATCCAAAGATTTGCATGACTGTGAAGTTCATTCTTCTAGTGTGGTTTTCTAAGATTCTACTGACAGCTAAGCTAAGTGGAAGAGATTGAGAAAGGATAACGCCATGCTTTCAGAATTCTTATCATTGTCTTTTCTCAATTCTTTTGAAGGATGCACCAATAGCTCTATCCTTTCTTCAAAATGTGCTATGGCAAGTCATCAGATTGAATTCAACAATGTTTCAGTGTCCTTAGACTCAGTCACTACAAGCCACTAACCCAAAATTCAGCTTCAAACAAGACCTGAATATAACAGAGTAAGTTATAGAAGTCCCTTCCAATCTGCATAAGAGGAGTGAATTCACTTCAAAGGCTGCAGTTGATCAGAAGAAAAAAAGCTCTCTTGTGTAGACAGCTCAAGATGAACAAAAAAGTGGTCTTATCGACATCTCCCATATCTCACAAACAAATAAAATTGTGCACAGAATATTAACATAAGCTGGGTAGATTTATAGATTGCATTAACTGGAAAACCTTAGTTAGAAAATGCAACTGAAGAATTATGGAAAGAACACAAACTTCTTCAGTGGAACAAAATATTGATCTTCCCACCTGAATGATGTTTCCCATCTGGTGCTTGTTAAAGGTAGAAAAATAATAGTTCATGCTGCAATATGATAACATTGTCCAGAACATCGTTTATCTGGAATCACATTTTTATATGCAATCTGCTTCAAATTTGATGAAAAGTCAAACACAATGGCAGATTAAGGACAATGAGAGAGGCACAAGGTCCATGTTTTCCCTCCTGATCCTGTATGTATCTGATGAACACTGAGAGGAGACCAGACGTGCACAGAGACGTGCTGTGCTTTTCTGAGATTTTTGTCTATTCATAAATGGCCAGCAGATAGATTTTCTTCGTGATGCCATCCCCGTTCCCCCACTCATAACTCTTATGCAAACCACTTAACTTCCCAAGCAGTTAAGCAGCATCTGATTGAAACATATAAGATTATTAAGGGATTGGACACGCTAGAGGCAGGAAACATGTTTCCGATGTTGGGGGAGTCCAGAACCAGAGGCCACAGTTTGAGAATCAGGTGTAGGCCATTTAGAACGGAGTTGAGGAAAAACTTTTTCACCCAGAGAGCTATGGATCTGTCGAATGTTCTGCCTCAGAAGGCAGTGGAGGCCAATTCTCTGGAGGCTTTCAAGAAAGAGTTAAATAAAGCACTTAATGATAGCAGAGTCAAGGGATATGGGAAGAAGGCAGGAATGGGGTACTGATTGTGGATGATCAGCCATGATCACAGTGAATGCTGGCTCAAA
This sequence comes from Mobula hypostoma, assembly GCF_963921235.1. Classification (NCBI taxonomy): domain Eukaryota; kingdom Metazoa; phylum Chordata; class Chondrichthyes; order Myliobatiformes; family Myliobatidae; genus Mobula; species Mobula hypostoma. The sequence continues at coordinate 201,697,412 of NC_086098.1, forward strand.
GGGCTGAATGGCCTATTCCTGCACCTAATGTCTATTGCCTTTGGGGTGACTACCTCCCTGTAGCTCCTGTCTATCACCTGTTCACTTTCCCTAACAAGCCGAAGGTCATCAAGATGCAGTTCCATTTCCTTAACACGGTCTCTAAGGAGCTGCATCTCGATGCACCTGGTGCAGATGTCACCATCGGGGAGGCCGGCAGTCTCCCAGAAATCCCACATCTGACACCCAGAACAGAACACTGGCCCTGTAGACATACCCACCATTCTCTCAAGAGTTAAGTAAGAAATAAACTTACCTATTTACTTTGTCTCCGCCTGTTCTTGACAAAGACCTGTTGATCCAAAGCCTTACCACTCTGACTCAGACCACTCTAACGACAACTGCTCCCATGATGACTGCTCTGCTAGATGGTACCCCTCTTTCATGGAGACTAGGTTTTTAAACGCTCTTTGCCTGACTTGCGTGGAAACACTTCTACTGCGTCTGCGCCATACTCCAATCAAAAACTCCCATTGAAGAACTCCCTGCTTGCAACTTAGTTGTTTTCCTGATTTCTCTAGTGTGATAGCTCATGAGGTAAAGGCCTTTCCTCATGTACAATGCTTTGAGCTCCAAAATTAGCATTGGCAGGCCCTCAAATAAAATATGAGAATCCATTGTTTATCAACAGCTTAACATTTCTACGGTGAGCCAATTTAATTTCTCAATGTGTTTTTTTCTTGTTTAATAATCAAATGGCGCATCTAACAAGGAAACAAGATCAGACTAGTTTTCAGTACTTATAGGGGTTGGGAGAATAGCAAGTTGATTTTCTAATTCAAATTAATGTTCATAGTTATATTCTCTAGTGCGCAAAGATAAAAAGGGTGCCACAGTTGCCTAGCTATTACCGCTCGGGGTGTCAGAGTTTGGAGTTCAATTCGAGTGCCATCTGTAAAGAGTTTGTACATTCTCCCTGAGGCTGTGTGGGATTGCTCCAGGTGCTCCAGTTTCCTCACCCAGTCCAAAGACATATCGGTAAGTAGGTTAATTGGTTATTGTAAATTGTCCTGCAATTAGGCTAGTGTTAAATAGATGGGTTGCTGGGCTCTGGCTCATTGGGGCTGAAGGGCCTGTTCTGTGCTGTTTCTCTAAATAAAAACATGAAGAAATAAAGAAGTAAGATGTTTTGGTTCACCCATGGGCTCCCGCTTTGCTAAATGCAAGGTTCTGATGATGTCCCCAGAAGGTGCTGTACCTCCTGTTCACTGTGAGTTCGAAGCCTGAGATTGGATTCTCAAGCTCTGCATGATTTTCCCTGCCAGTCTTGATAAAACTATAGAGCAAGTGGACGAAATATTCTCACAAGCCATGACGCAAAGTAAAATCAGAAATTGCCTGCAGTCTTGAAGGGCATGATAACAGCTGCATTCAATGAGTGACTGCATTTCATCTGAGAACTTGGTGGAGTCCAGCCATGCACGAACGTGTGTGAAGGAAGCTATTAGATCAAGATTGTGCAAAACCCTGTGCATTGATGGTAAGGCATTCAACGATGTCTGTGTGAAAGAGAGGTTATTCTATGTGGCAAATCCTTTTAATGTAGAGCATTACTATCATTTTCCATGTAATTTTAATGTACCTGATAAGCAATAGTATTAAATTAATTTCTGCATTGATTGGCTGTGCTTATATTAGCACCTGCTGCACTGATCGTATCATAAGCATCTATATTAGTAGCAAACTGTCATTCTTTCTTGCTCATTCAGGGAGATAGTAGCATTCACATCTTTAAAAATTCAATCTGTAACCTTTCTGTTCTGCAACAATAGGTTTGATGTTGTTTTCCCTTTAAGAATCTGTGGGTATTGAATTCTTGCAGCAATGTACAATCTCCTACTTACAAATGTGAGCATTCCAACTGAAAGACTGGGAGCTGAATGTATTATCCCAACAGCTTCTGTAGGGTCAGATGCTGTGGTATTCGTTGGGCTCATCACACATCTGACAAGCCCCATATGCATGTAGAAAGTCTATACCTACGGCTATATTGACTATATTTCTTCTCACTCTGTCTCCTGTAAAAATGCTATCTCCACCGTATCTGGTTGAGGCTTTCCTTTCCAGGACATCAGAGCTGTCCTCCTCCTTCAACAAATGGGGTTTCCCCTCCTCCACCATTGATGCTGCCATCACCCGCATTCCTCCGTATCCTGAACATCTGTGTTCATTCTATCTTCCCACCGCCTAACTGTGATCGAGTTCCTGCTGTCCTTATCTACCATCCATGAGCCTCTGCATCCAACACATCATCCTCTGCAATCTCTGCCAGCTTCAATGTGATCCTATCACCAAACACATTTTGTCACCTCCCCCCCGACTCTCACTTTCAGCAGGGATCACTCTCTCTGCGCCCATTTGCTCCTCCCCCTAATCTCCCTCCTGGCACACATCCCTGCAAGCGGCATAAATAATACAACTTCCTCACCTCCATTCATGGTCCCAAACAGTCCTTCCAGGCGAGGCAACACTTCACCTATGAATCTGTTGAGGTTGTCTATTGTATCTGGTGTTTCCAAGGTGGCTACATTGCTGAGACCCAATGTAGACAGGGGATTGCTTTGCTGCGCATCTCTGCTCCATCCTTCAAAAGCGGAATTTCTCAGTAGTGTATCAGTTTAATTTCTATCCCCATTCCCATTCTGACATGTTAGTCCATGGTCTCATCTTCCACCATGATGAAGTCACTGCCAGGGTGGAGGAGCAACACTTTATTTTCTGTCTCCGTAGCCTCCAATCTGTTGGCATGAACATTGATTTCTCCTTCTGGTAATGTTTTTTTTAATATCCTCTTCTCTTCCCTCTTTTATTCCCTATAGTGGCCTCTTATCTGTTCTTCACCGCCCCTGGTGCCCCTCCTTCTTCCATTTCTCCCATGGTCTACCTTCCTCTCCAATCAGATTCCTCTTTCTCCAGCCCATTACTTTTCTCACCCGTTTGGCTTCACCTATCACCTTCTATCTTCCTCTCCTCCATCTTTTTTTATTCTGGTTTCTTCCCCCTTCCTTTACAGTCCTGATGAAGGGTGTTGGCCTGAAACTGCAACTGTTTGTTCATTGTCATGGATGCTGCCTGACCTACTGATTTTCTCAAGCATTTTGTGTGGGCGTTGCTCTGGATTTCTGGCATCTGCGGAATGTGCCCATAAATCTGCCTGTTCACCAAGATTCTTCTGACTTGTATTATACACATATCCGGCAGAGATAAACTTCCATACAAGTTGCAAACTGTTCAGTTGTGAATGAAATGAACAGATCTAATCTGTAATATGGCTGGGTTTGGTTTAAAGAATATATCAGTTGCCTCAATATTTATTCATATTTATTATCTTATTTTATTATTTTATAATTGTTTTTGTCCTTACTTAAACAATACTCTTCATTATCCTGTTAACAGCTGGATTAAAGAATCAGGATTAAAATTGTTCAAAGTGAAATGGTGCATCTGAACAAAATGACAGTATGAGGGCACATTCTGTGTTTAAGCTTACCCTATGCACAAAGAGAGTTTTAAAGATTGTAAGTCGGTGGTCAATATTTGGAATGAAATGTATCTTCTTTCAGATGCAGATGACTGAATCATAGTTCGTTACATTACTAGTAAAGCTAACATTTGTACACATTTTATCATCTCAAAATTTAGATCTTTAAAGTTCTTGCACTGGTTATGATAGAATTTTGTATATTGGCAAGAGTGATGTTCATCTAATTCAGTTCAAGGCAGAGAAGATTGATGAACGCTCCTGAAGCTGTAACCCAAACAAAAATGTTTAAAAGGCATCAATTCATGATGATGTAATTGATCATAGTTTTCTCGTCCGTAAATATACAAAGCAATGAAATACATTTTCTGAAACATAATTTATCTACAAGATTATTGGTTGAAAATGGTGCACACATCTGCTTATTAAACAAAATATGACATGCTTCATAATACTAGTGCATAAGAAATGTAATAAAACAACCCCTCAGACACTGCTATTAAATGACTCAGAGCTAGACTATGTACATCCTGAAATTAATTCTAAATTATAATGATGAAGTTTAACTCACCAAATTTTGAACAGAATTACCAGGTCTTTTTCTACATAGTGACAGTCCTACAGAGGTATTTATACTCTTGTATTGATTCACATTTTAAAAGCTATGTTGGTGCAGATTGTACAATGTAGCATTCACAAATAGTTTTTGTATTGGTTGTAGTTTCTAATATGAAAAGGCACCTGAAGCAATGACTTCAGAATCTAGAACGTTGACAGATAGTTCATGTTCTTTTGAAAAGGAAATGGGTGGTTATTTGGGAAAGAAAAATCATAAAATTGGAGGCCAAAATGACACAGAAAGGGGCTATTCATTCATTCCATGATGCCAATGCCAGGTTTTTAGTAGAATTATCCAAATAATTCTATTCGCTGCCCTTTCCCCATAGCCCTATAAAATTTTTCACTTTAAGTATTATCTAATTTGCTTATGAAAGCAACTACTGAAATTGCTTTCAGCACTCTTCTGAGCAATACATGAATAAGGAAAACTATTAGAAAAAGATTCAAGATTATTTAGTGTCATTTCCTCTACAGAAGTTTAAGGAGACAAAATAATTCTTACTCCAGATCTGACACATCAAAACGCCCCCGCAAAAGATAAAGAACACAATAATAATATTATAAAAACACATAAGATAGCTTAATAAAGTGTCCTTAAAGTGAAGCTAGGTTGCACATAAGGTGACTGATTGAAAATGATTAAGTAGTGGTAGAGTTAGTGGTTGGAGATATTGATCAGTCTTACTGCTTGGGGAAAGTAACTGTTTCTGAATTGGGTGGTCCTGGAGTGGATGCTATGTAGGCTCCTCACTGATGGGAGTGGGGCAAACAGCCTATGAGCGGGGTGAGTGGGATCCTTCACAATGTAACTGCCCTTTTCCAGCATCTTTCTGTATACATGTCCTTGATAGCAGGAAGGCTGGTGCCAGTGACCTGTTGGGCAGTTTTGACTACCCGATGTAGATCCTTCATGTCTGCCACAGTGCTGTTTCCATACTAAATGGTGATGCAGCTTGTCAGGATGCTCTCTACTGTACATCTCTAGAATTACACAAGTATGGATGTGCAAACTCCAGCTCTCTTCAGACTCCTCAGAAAGCAGAGATGTTGGTGAGCTTTCCTGCCCGTGTTGGACCATGAGAGGTTGTGTGTGACGTGCACTCCCAGGAGTTTGAAACTGCTTGCAGTTTCCACTGCTATGCCAATGATTTAAAGGGTCGGTGGGGGGTGGGTGAGTGGTATGAGTTCTCCTGGAGTCAATAACCATCTCCTTCATCTTTAAGGAAGATGATATTAAGGAAGCATTTATTTGCCTCAAACTCTTCCACCTTGTTTTGTGGTAGGCTGTTGCATCATTGTTGGTGATTAGCCCCACTACTGTCATGTCATCAGCAAATTTTATGTGATTATTCGGGTGTCATAGTCATAGTCATAGTCATACTTTATTGATCCCAGGGGAAATTGGTTTTCGTTACAGTTGCACCATAAATAATAAATAGTAATAGAACCATAAATAGTTAAATAGTAATATGTAAATTATGCCAGTAAATTATGAAATAAGTCCAGGACCAGCCTATCGGCTCAGGGTGTCTGACCCTCCAAGGGAGGAGTTGTAAAGTTTGATGGCCACAGGCAGGAATGACTTCCTATGACGCTCTGTGCTGCATCTCGGAGGAATGAGTCTCTGGCTGAATGTACTCCTGTGCCCACCCAGTACATTATGTAGTGGATGGGAGACATTAGCCATGTAGTCATATGTTAGCAGAGTATACAGCAATGGGCTCAGCACACAGGCCTGGGGTGGTGGGGGGGGGGCACCTGTGTTGAGATGATGGGATGAAAAGTGGGATGAGGTTAAATGACTCATGCATTAATTTACAAAGTGTACACTCACTGACCACATTATTAGGTACCCCTTGTGGGTAATAAAGAGACCACTGAGTGCCTGTTCATGTTCTTTTGCTGCTGCAGCCCATCCACTTCAGGTTTTGACGTGTTGTGCGTTCAGAGATGCTGTTATGCACACCATTGGTTATTTGAGATACTGTCTCCTTCCTGTAATCTTGAACCAGTCTGGCCATTCTCCTTTGACCCTCTCCCATCAGCAAGGCATTTTCATCCACAGAACTGCCACTCACTGGAAATTTTTTGTTTGTTTTTTGCACCATTCTCTGTAAACTGTAGGGACTGTTGTGTGTAAAGAAATCTCAGAAGGTCAGTTTCTGAGATACTTAAACCACTCTGTTTGGCACATAACATTCCACAGTCAAAGTCACTTAGATCACACTTATTCCCCATTTTGATGTTTGGCCTGAATAACAACTGAACATCTTGACCATGTCTGTATGCTTTTCTGCATTGAGTTGTTACCACATGATTGGCTGATTAAATATTTGCATTAACAAAGCTGGTGTACATGTGTACCTAATAAAGTGGCCATTGAGTGTATGTCGACACTAACCAATGGAGAGACTGGCGTGTCAGTAGCATTCTTTAATCATCATAAAAATACACCTTCTCCTTTTTTCTTTATAAAAACCAAGAATGAATCCTGTGTGGACTGTTTTAGAACTATTGAAGCTAGATCAACCATTCAAAGTGGGAAGGATGTTCTCTGTTTCACTGCCATATAAATATTCCTCATATGTATGGTGGACAGATGGCTTGGCAGTTCAACTTTATCTGTATAGTTCCATTCCCAATCTCAAAGGATTAATGATTTAAAAAGACAAAAACTTAAGTCTCCATAGTTACATGCGGTAAACAAAAATTCCCTAGGTGCTTTGCATGGCATAATCACACAAAAAATGGTAAACCTGAACTAGAGATGAGGGGATTCTTTTTTTGAGTAATGACTTAAGGAGCTAAAGAAGCTAAGATACTTTAGGGATTTTGATGTCTTAAAACGCAATCACAATTAAGGGTGGAGGATGGCGTATTGGAAGTTTGTGAAAGCAAATTACACACGACTTCAGGGTCTTAAGAATAGTGAGTTTTGGAGATATTGTAGGAATGGAAGAGGTTATAGAAAGGAAAGTCTAGACTATTTACATAAGGGAATTAGAATTTAAAGTGACCATTTTGAGAAAACCATTGAGAGCTGGAAAAGATTGGAATAATTAGGATACTGAAGGCAGAGCTTTTAATGGGCTGAAATTTATGGAGAACAAAGGATGGGAACCCAGCTAGAAGGGCATTGAACTGGTGAAGTTTGAAGATAAGAAAATAAAATGGGTGATAGCCTCAGAACCACATTAGGTCAAAGCACTGACAGAATATATCATAGAGTTGAAAGTGATTGTCACTGATATTGAATCAATTATAAGGATACATGGTTTCTGGCAAACTGTCAAGATAATGAATAAGTTCTCTATTATGCATCTGCATCAATTGAATCTCAATTGGAATGTTAAGCTGTTGTGTTGAGTGACGTTCTCAGAAGAACTGCACAATAGGTGAAATAACTTTCTAATATTATGTTATCAGCTTCCTGCTGCTTTCAGATTGAGTGTTCAGCATATAAATGTACAGCTTCATATCATGCCATTTATTTTAAGTTTCAAATAAAATGTTCTATGTAACTGTAATAAATTACAAACCAAAACAGATAAAAAGTAAAATTCCCATTGGTGTTTTAGAGCAACTTGAGATATATTGGAAAAACACAAAGTATATTCATTGTATCAGAAATCCTGATCTTATCAAGGTATAACTTTTATTAGAAATTCTCTAATAGACTGTTTGGTGGCCTAAGGACCTAGTTTACTATTCCAATTTCAAGCAAGACAGCTGATACTGGCATGTTATTACCTTATGCTTTGTTAAATTGCATTTTCAAAAGTTGGTTGACAGGAAATCCCTCAAATTTGGGTGCAGTGCCAGAGCACTGTGCCAAATTAAGTACAAATACTGATACTGTGGATTCTTTGGCGACAAAGGCGGCATTACAATTTGCTTATAACTCAATAACTTGCATCTTTTTTTAGCTGCCTTTACTGAATAAACAAATTTGGTAATGTCTTTGCCTTGAGTTTGTCATCAAATTTCAAAGAAAATTAATGCATGTCTTGTGATTGTACTGAATGTTTTCCTTCTGGCTCTCATGTTACTTTCACATACACTTAGATAACTGTAGGGCAGGGCTCGGCAGGCTGGACTGGGATAGCAGATTGTTTAGTGTTTGGTTGATGAAAGGTGCAGCTGCTATGTTATGTTTCCATGGTTTAACCATTCCCAGTGGGTGGAATAACAACACATTACACATATTATTGACAGGACTTTGCTGTGATTTCTGACAGGAGTGTTTCAAGTGACTATATGAACTATCACACCAAAGTATATTGTAATTTGATGTTGATAGCAATTTTCTGTAAAACTCAAAATTAAAGGGATTATTAGTAATAATTTAAAACTGCAATAGATTATAACAACCTGTGACCTGCTCATTATAGAATGCAATTATTGCATAATTTGAAAAATTATAAAGCTTTGCTTTACACAGATAATGGTTAAAATTTGAAAATCTCTGTCACAGTACCATTGAAATGCAGTCTATATATTATGCTTAAAAAGGAGAAATATTAAAGAGATTGGGAGAGAACGCATAGTGTGAAATCATACAAGGTGACTAAAGGAAAAGTGGAGGCTAGCAGCAATTGATTTAATAGATAACATGCTTCTCTGGTTTAATTATTAATTCATGTTTACCAAAATGTATAACTTAGTGTTCATATTAGTTTATTAATTCACAATATTCAGTAAAGTTGCCAAATAATGAGATCAAGTGTGGTAGAAAGAATGGAACTGTTGAATTTAAAGAATAAAGTATGGCTTTTGATCTATTCCACATGCCAGTTTTATATCGTCACCTGGAGCTGTTTACCCTAGTACTAATTCCATACTATTGTGTGATTTTGTTCAGATGAGCTAATATAAACCCAGTGACATTCAATAAATAGTTCTAGCAAAATCATGGATAATGAGATCAGTATCAGTGTAGAATAATCCACTAGAAATGGTTTTCAATGACAAAAGCAATTATTGTCCAAAATAGTGTCCACTGTACAACAATGATGTCCGTGAATTGTTGACAACAGGTAAAGGGAACAATTTTAGTCTTACTTTTGTTTGAGATGAAGTGACACTTTTCATGCTGTTATACAACAGAGGTGGATGCATTTTAAGTTCTTATTTTGAGAGATTCTGTTTTGTATAATTAGTCACTAATGAATAATATGAGTCAACCTGGACTGCTTTACAGAAATTTTCAACAAAACACAAGAAAGCAATGATAGAAATCAGTTATAAACAGTAAGGAATTCAACTGTTGCCAATGCTGTAGTTGCTATTTCCCAATTTTCAAGGTTCTGAAAACACTCAGGTTATTTCTTTCACATCCTAAACTTAAAGGACAAAATATTTTGACTAAAGCCTTGTGGATAGTAACTTGTTGCTGCACAGTTTCTCCCCTGACTACATTCTAAAGAAGTCAATGAATATAGAAAGCACAAATATTATAGTGTACTTTGTTCTTTCAAGATCAACTGACATACGCTTGCCTTACCTATCCTTTTTGCTATCCCAGTACATGTGATAATAATGAAACAATTACCAATTATCCAATTAGCTGTTATCAATGGTTTAACGTCTATGGCCCTTCTGTGTCTTTGTGGCACCACTGACTCATTCCTGCATGCTCAAACTTTGTTCATAATGAAGTCAATTGATTCTGTAGCACGATAAATCCCACGCATCAAACCTGCTGGGATGGAATATTCAAAGATGTTTTAGACCAGAATGACACCAGGGATATTTGCTGACAACTTCAGAAAATACAATCATTAATTCAGAATTAACAGTTACTGACTACAAGTAAAATGAGTCATTTTGTTAATTAAATGGTTTTAAAACTTAAGATGTATTTATTGAAACCTTGCCAGTTATTTAATGAGCAGATATAAGAAAAATGCTATATTCAATTTCCATTCAAACAATGGTGTGCTGATATACCTTTTCACCATTGGACGCTTTCTTTCATTCCCTTTATCTTATGGCCAATTAAATATAATATCAGTTGTTGAAAATTCCCAGCAGCAATCAACACGAAAGCATTGTGCAAGGTTTAATTGCTCCACAAGAATTTTACTGTGGTCTAAACATGAAGTTAAATGTCTCTGATATCATTCATCTCCACATAAGAATGATGTTGCGTTTGAACCCTGTCCTGAGAACTGAACACAAAGGATGCAAAAAGCAAGAGATTCTGCTGGAAATTGAGAGCAACATGCACAAAATGCTGGAGGAACTGAGCAGGTCAGGCAGCATCTATGGAAGTGAATAAACATTCAGCTTTGGGCCGAATTTCATGAACTTCTGTCATACTATTTCCCCGTGTTATTCTTCTTAGAAGGAATTTGCAAAAAACATTTCTTACAGCAGTTTGTGGGAAAGTAAACACCAGCACAAGTGCAATGACATCTATCAGAGTAACTGTGAGCGGGCAAGTTTCTCTTTAAATGACCATTCATGCTACTCTTTCATTAACTGGTCTTCATTTTCCTCATTATCATGCAAAGTCAAGGTAGGCAAGGGAAATTTTAGCTCACTTTCTTAGTCTAGTCAGTCATTGAGATTGGGGTGAAAGGCTGTTGGTATGACATTAGTGTCAGGTGCCTCAGGACAGATAATATTCAGGTGCACTGAGAATGAGCATTCACGTAACCCATAGCATAGGTTCCCAAAATGGAAAGGAAATGTCATACTGAACGGCAGAAATTTAACTTGTACCAGCATCAGATAACTTCTGCTCGTGCAGAACCTGTCATTCTGGGTATAATCCCAGCAAATGCATGACTATCATATCTTATTGAATCATGTGTAAGCTTTTTTTTTGTGCATGTTCAACCAAAACTTAAATGAGTATCATAGACCTGTGTGAATACACTGTATCTCAGAAGCAGCACATTCAAAGAAATGAAAGGAGAAATTACTGTTAAGATATTTCAGAATGTTTCAGAAAGGTCTAGGTGTATTTGGTCTTGAATGTGCTGGAAAATAAATCTTGCAGTGCAGGTCCCTGAGTATGGACATGCTATCAGTTTCTCAACAATAACAAGGTCTTTATGGAGGGAGATGCCCTCCCAGTCTGCAACTTCTTAGCTGTCATGAAAGAAAGCTTTAATTAACAAAGACAGTCATTTGCAATGTTCATAATGGCTGCCATGGTAGCGTAGCAGTTAGTGCAACGCCATTACTGCTTGGGACGCTCTGGAGTTCAGGAGTTCAATTCTGCCGCCATCTGTAAGGAGTCTGTACGTCCTCCCCGTAGAACGTCTGGCTTTTCCCCGGGTGCTCCGATTTCCTCTCACAGTCAAAAGACACACCAGGTAGGTTAATTTGTCGTTGTAAATTGTCCCGTGATTAGGTCAGGGTTAATCGGGCCTGTTCGGAGTTGCTGGGGCGGCATGCTTTGAAGGACCGGAAAGGCTGACTGCACGCTGTATCACTAAATAAATAATAATAGTGAAGCTACCATGTTTATCAGTTTTTAATTAGCCTTTAAAACTTAGACGAAGGTCAGTGCTGCCATCCCTGGACTGAATATCAATTAATCTTTCTATGAACTCATCCACATTTTACTTAGCAATTTGATTTTGTTCCTTCAATAATATAATTTATCAGCAGAACAATAAAACAGGGAAAAGGATCTCATGCTTTCCCGACATATATGATAAATAAGCTCTTCTCAGGCTTCCAGCCGGGTACAAGTGTCGATTTTAACAAACATTTCGATGACAAGCTCTGCCATCTTCATCAGGGATGATGCCCAGGCATGTCTTGCCAAACATTGGTTAAAATTGAAACCTGTACCCAGCTGGAAGCCCGAGAAGAGTTTATTTGTAATAAAACAGGAGTTCAAATTCTATTGAGACACTGAATGTCCTATGATTTTCCTGCTATAAATGGCATTGTAACTTAAATATACAATATTTGCTTCATACATTTGCAATACCCTGCACTGTAAAAAAAAAGTGAATTACTAGATTTCAATTTCCATTGTATTATGTACACAAAGGTTGCACTATGTAATAGACTCTCCAAATCTATTTTTTCTACTTCACGTTACATCAGATTTCTCAATCAGATTTAAAAATTCACACTTAAATATCCGATAAACCATTCTCAGAAGCAAAGGATCCTGGGAAAGCTCAGGTCAAGAGATGGTTCAACAAGAAAGGGGTGGGGCAATGGGCATCCATTGAAAGGATTTATACTGGACTGGCAGTCTACAGGAAGAATGATGGTCAAGACAGTGATCGACTAAAGTAGATTTTAACCATGAAGACTGGGAGGATGGTCAGCCAGTGCTGGGTCTGGATGGGGTTGGGAGGTTCCACACAAAAGGCTGAAGCTAGATGGGAGGGAATGCAACCAGAATGGACCTCTGCAAGATACACCTGACCCTGATACATGGGCAGTCAATAAGTAAGTTGCATCTAACATGCAAGGGTGTATTACTCTTAAAAAGTAAAAACACAAAATTCTGGAAAATTCAACAGGTCAGTCTTCCTGTCATCAAGCCAATTCTGTATTCAGTGCCTCTAGTTTTTAATTCCCCAGCCCTGGCAAGAGTCTGTGCACATTGCCCCTATCTATGCTCCTCGTAATTTTATATACACCTCTGTAAGATCACCACTTATTCCTAAACTCTAATGAAAAATGTCCTGACTTGCTCATCCTCTCTCCATAACCCAGGCCCTTGCATCCTGGAAACATCTTTGTAATCTCTTCTGCATTCTTTCCAATCTAATAGCATCTTTCCTACAGCAGGGTCCTATAAATAAAACTAAGCTCAGTTTTCCAAAAGTGGCCTTACCAACCTTGTACAACTGCAACGTAACATTCCAACTTCTGTACTCTCCCTGACTGATGAAGGCCTAAATAGTAAAAGCCTTTTTCAGTACCTTGCCTACCTGTGACACCACTTCTGTAATACTAGCCTCCTCTGTTCTACAACACTCTCCAGGTCACTACTGACTGCTGTGAAATTCCTGTCCTTATTCGTCTTCCCAAATTGCAACCCCTTGGCCTTATATAAATTAAACTCCATTTGCCATTCCTTGCCCACTTACCCAGGGGATCCAGATCCTTCTATAAACCCTGATAATTATCCTCATAGTCAATGACACCAGCTATTTTAGTGCCATTGGCAAACTTCTAACTATGCTTTGTGCATTCTTATCCAAATTATTGATATTGGTGACAAATAGAAATTGGCCTAGCACTGAAGTCACAAGTCTCTAGCCCTCCACCATCACTACCATTAGGCCAATTCTGTATCCAGTTAACTAGCTTTCCCAAGATCCCATAAAATCCAACTTTTCAAGCAGCCTACTGTGAGGAACCTCATCAATGTTCATTGAAGTCCATTTAGACCACATCTACCTCCTTGCCTTCATAGATCTTCTTAGTTGCTTCTTCAAAATACTCAATCAAATTTGTGAGACATGATCTTCCACACATAAAGTGTGTGGACTATCCCTAATCAGGGGCTAACTTTTGAAATGCTTTTTAACTTATTCCTGAGAATCCTCTCAAGTAATTTACCTAACACAGATATTAGGCTTACTGGTCTATAGTTCCCAGAGTATTCTTTACCACCCGTCTTAAATAAAGACACAACATTAGCCAGCCTCTGGTCTACCAGAACTTCCCTGTCACTAATGATGATGGATATATCTCAACCAGGGTAGAAGGAGGTGAGGAATATGGATTTCTTCCACACAATTTAACACAATTTCCATACAATTCGAAACACAATTTCTTCCCTAGCTTCCTTCAATGCTTTTGTATATACCTGGTCAGATCCTGGAGATTTATCTACCTTCATATATCTTAAAACATCTAATACTTCCTCTGCAGTAAAGCTTACAATCTCCCCTTTAATTGTCTCCAAGTCTAAAGCCTTCATGTCCTTCTCCTCAAGTAATAACTGAGGAGAAATATTCTACATGGCCACACATGGAAGGTAATTAATATGAGAGCCTATTCTTTTGGGTACTGTGCACTGCAGCCAAAAGGTCACACTTGTACTGCAGTCATCAGAAATAACTCTAGCACCAAAGTACGAAATCTCTCAGCGTTGATAAATGTGACTTTTGTATTCTCCTTGAAGGAGCTCAGCACTGCTGAGCTCCCAAAAGCACAATCATTCAGTGAGAGCACAGACTTCTTGATAATGTTGTGAGTGTAGCTTCTTTGTCAGTTGTCTTCCTCCAGTTTTATATCATTACTTTTTCTGATGACCACTAAACAATATTTTCTTTGTAGGATTTGTTTTTCTGGCATTTTCAACCACTTGAATTTTATGGAAAAGCTGTTCAAACCAGCTGAGGTGTGGTGGTGTAATGACTGGGATTCCAGTCTGGATCAGTCTGTTGTGATTTGTTTGCAGAGAATTGTGTAGCTTTCAGCCTATGACTGCATGCCAAATGTGTCTGCCCTTTAATTAATGCTCATTCTGAGTCTTTTCCAATCTTACAAATTAGTTTTACTGTGAGTCAGCAGAGCCAGTTGTAACTCAGACCATTGATAGCAACGAATATTAAACATAATAAAACTATTAGCATTATTTGAGAGCTAGATGTTAGAAAAACAATGCTAGGGTTCAGAAATCTTGTGCATCCATGTTAATCAATGGTATTTGTTCATATAGGATTATGGGCAAAAATGTTAATGTGGGATTAGGATCTTACTTACTTACTGTCCGTAACACCACTGGCGTTTAGGGCAGCAATGAATGTCCTCCATCTCTAGCGGTGTTCAAGGCTTCCTTCATAGTGTCAGTAGCTTCCTTTTGGCTTTTACTACTGTCAACCATGCAAGTCCCAGGTGGAGATTCAGGAATACTGTCGCCCTCAGATACAAAAAGATTTTTCATTGCCTCCTCTATGGTTACAGTGAGACCACCTTTTGGTTGAAAGAGCAACATCTCATATTGCATCTGGGTAGCTTCCAACCTAATGGCATGAACATCGATTTTACTAACTTCTCGTAATTTCTCTCTGTTTTCATTTCCCATTCTGGCTCTCCTCTTACCCCTTTCTCTTCTCCTCATCTATCCATCACCTCAGTCTGGTTCCCCTCCTTCCTTTCTCTCATGGTCCATTCTCCTCTTCTATAATATTCCACTTACTTCAGCCATTTATCTCTTCCACCTATCACCTCCCATCTTTGCACTTCATCCCTCCTCCCCCAACCACCTACCATCCTCTTCACCTGGTTTCATCGATCACCTGCCAGTTTGTTCTCCTTTCCCAGCAACCCCTTCCTATTCTGTCTTTGTTCCCCTTTTTTCCCAGGCCCAATGAAGGGACTCAGCCCGAAATGTCAACTGCTTATTTCTCTCCCAAGGTGCTTCTTGACCTGTTGAGTGCACATATTCATTTGGCACCCAAAGTCTGCAGCCTACCATACTGGCCAGAGCTGTTCTGTAACTTTCAGAACACACAAAGAAATCTGTTGCTTAACATGTGTAAATTAGCACTCTAACAGCTTTAAGCCCACTTTAAAAACTCGGCTTCAAATAATCATTTGACCTGCACGCCACAGTGCATTTGCTCCGGCACTCATCAGCCAGACTCTGAGAGATCCACATTCCTCACCTCTTTCTACCTATTCATCTCTCGCAGACTATCCTGAGATTTTGTCTGTTCCTGGATCACTTCATGTTTAACATGCACTATTAGCCAGGAACTGATGATAGAAAATGATAGTCTAATGATAGAAGATCTGTCATTTTTTTGCGGCACTGTATGTGCACAAATGTCAAAAGCTTGTGATGATATATGCATGTATGTATTATTGACGTGTAGAGGGCCATTTCAAGTTTGCAGATGGAAAGTAAAGGGTGGCATAAATAAAAAGAGTTTTAACACTGTATTTTCTGGCTCTTGACTTATTTGTAACGACATGATCCTCTGTAGCGACTGCTGCCTTGATACCACCTGGTGTTTCCCTTGGAAGTTGCTTTTGAACAACAGACAAATTAATTCAGAGATGAATCAGAAGATTGCACAATGAAAACTTACTCATTCAGGCTGAACAATTATAAAGCTATCAGAGAATGCAACAGAATAAGGGTGATAGGGTATAATTTTTTAAAATCTGAATTTTGACTGACTAAACCATCTCTCCACGGACAATCGGCTTTGCTGCTAGTATTCTTACACTGGTTTGCTGCTTATATTATGACTTTAGGATATGACCTCAAAAATGTAAAGGCCACAGCAACTAACTGGAATACTAACATGATTAAATCCACTCTCATCCAAAAGTCTGTTCTCTCCCCCACCTCACATCCTTGCTGAAAACTTTGTGGGTTTTTTTTCAACTAAATTATTTTTTGGAGCAATGTCAAAATGAACACTACAGTCCTTGCAAATATCCAGTTTCTATCATATCTCACCAGCAAAATATGAAACATTTCAACCTCATTATTTGTTACATACACTTGTTAGGGTGCATTCTCCAGATACCCTATAAGTAGCCATAGCCTTCAGCCAGGAGCAGATGTCATCAGGTGGTTCCCAACCTTCACAGAGTGTTTTGACCCTTAGCCACGACACTCTCCAGTTGGTGGGCCGGCAGTGGTGGCCAAATCACTGCCCATCTGCTCCTGGCTTTCAGCTTCCCTCCTCTCACCTACTCCAAATCCAACAAGAGGTTCATTCTGCCTCTTCCCCCATCCTACGAGCTGCTTGTTTTTTGCTCCTTTCATCCAGGCCCAGATCTGACAACAACCGCCATGCTGATTTGGCTGGGAAACCTCTGCAGCCGATCTCCACAGGGAACAACCATGTCTGCCATCCCTTGTCTTTGGATTCCTGCACTAAGGGCTGGTATTTCAAGGCCTTTCTCTTATTCTTCTTCTTGAAATGTCATTTCCACAATTTCTTCCAAGTAACTTTACTAAAGAAGGAAATTAAGGATTTTGTAGGATTTCAATGAAATTAAGTTTCACCAAAATATTTGATGATGTATAGCTATACTATGTAGATTATAGTACACATTAGAGTATGGCATTGAAGCATTACTTACTAAATCTTATACCTAAATTTGATGAAATATCATCACAGTGGGATTCTGCAGAGACATTCTTTAACTGGCCTTTCACAGCAGACTATTCAAGAAGGTAAAATGTTAGTTGTGCAACAGGCTCAGGTTGTGCAGAACTTCCATTTATAGGTATATTCTTTGTGGTGTTCTGCACGGCACTAGATAAGTGAAGTACTTCAAAGTAAATTCTGCCTGCCTAAGGTTTCAATGTGTGGCTTATAATATGTTATCATGTGCATAGCACAATTACACTAGAACTTTAAATGTAGTGAAGAGCTGTCTGATAGCCTTTAAAATGGATATTTGTAATAATGATTGACCAGAGTAGTGTGGATGTAATTTTTCTGCAGGCTTACAATGCCTACTTGGATCTTACTTACTTACTGTCTGTAACACCACTGACGTTTAGGGCAGCAATGAATGTCCTCCATCTGTAGCGGTGTTCAAGGCTACCTTCATAGTGTCAGTAGCTTCCTTTTGGTTTTCACTACTGTCAACCATGCAAGTCCCAGGTGGAGACTTAGGAATACTGTCGCACTCAGATACAAAAGGATTTTTCATTGCTGTTTCCGTAACAATATTGTTTTACCAGTCAGGGTTGTTAGTCCCCAAGCCTGGAGGACAGGCAGACTACTCTTAGTCTGGCCTCTACTCTTTGATCTGTTTGGCACTGGT
Organism: Mobula hypostoma; assembly: GCF_963921235.1. Lineage (NCBI taxonomy): Eukaryota > Metazoa > Chordata > Chondrichthyes > Myliobatiformes > Myliobatidae > Mobula > Mobula hypostoma. Next base: position 201,715,284 of record NC_086098.1, read on the forward strand.
GAACCTACTAACAGGCAAAGCATAAAGACCTGACTCCAGCCAACATAGCTCTCTAGGTCCTTGAGGCACACAAAATTCCAAACCACAACTAACTTGCAGCCCTCTTGGAGGGCTGACTTAGATCAGTAAGGTATTAAGGTGCATGACCAGTGAAGAATTAGAAGTATTGAAAGGAAGGTTGTGTCTTTTTATTTTGTTATATTGAAATCTATTATAATTTGCAAAATGGTTTTATTAATCTATAGCAAATATTTCAGATACCTCACAAACAGTACTGTACAAACAGTTCTGGACAAAGGGCAAACAAGGTTTACTCTGACATCTGAAAACTTTAAAATAGAGAATCTCCTACCTAATTTATTTGGTAAAAGGGATACCTCTATTCTCAAGGGCTAGTATTGGTTGGTTGGTTGTTTTTTGAATTGTGGGGAAATTGATTGGAGTGAAACCGTTGGCTGGTTTCATGAGGTAGCTTTGAGTAGTTGTTGATAAACGCTGGAACACAATACTATAGCAAAGAAACTGGCTCCCTGATCTCTCAGCTATGTGCTAGTATTCTTTACCACATAGACCACCTTCATCCATACCACTTACTGCCTTACTTTCTATGGCCATATACACCGTCTTTTATAAATCCACAACATCCTTTAAAAATCATAATTCTGCTTCAGCAACATTCAATACAGGCTTATTCACTGGATTCACACTCTTTATAAAAGTAATGACTGCCATCAGGGATTTTACTCACACCAGTCAAAAAAAATGTCTCCATCTCTTCAACTATGGTAGCACGCTGATGACTACAGCACACTTTTCCCCATGGTTTTTAAAGTGAATTTACGGTGCAATTTTCCACAGATTTAAAAAATTACAGATGGGAAAGGTGTGTGTTTATTGAAATTAATTTCAAGAAGATTAGTTTCACTTGTGATGTTTCAAAGAAATGAATGAGTGAGCCACTGGCTCCAGATCCCCATGGATACAGAAACATTAGAGAAGGAATTCATCATCAGATTAGATGCACCAAATATGCAATATAGCAGAATCTAGATGTTGTATTCCACTTCTGAAATAGTTTCACTAATTTCTTTTTAATTCACTAACCTAATACAACAAACAAGTAATTAATATCAATGTTTCTCTATTATTTACCTTTGCATGATAAATTACTCTCAAGACTAAAATTTGTGCACTAATGCTGATTTTCCTGTTACAAACTGGCTGCTGTCTCTCTATAGCTTAATATTTTTGAGGTTAGGACAAATGCACCATACTGGTGGAATAAATTTTGTACATTTTATCAGCGGATATTGGGACTGTAACATTTTGTATCAGCGCCGACATCAATTTTATGCAGCCAGCCAATTCAGAAGCAATAAGATATGGGCACAAAGCGAAGAGAAAATTCATTCTCTTTCTTCAAAACAAACCTTTGTTTCTAACCTTGCAAGGAAATACTTGGAGCTGTAGTACATATCACTAATCTAAGCTGTTTCTACTAAAACTGATGCTAGATCCTGGCTGTCTTAAAAATGTCTAACTTCCTCAGAGATGTCATTCCTGCACACAATAATTCAGAATGGTGCAGAAGTTCACAGCAACTACCAATGATAGTTCCAGCATCACAAGCACCAGGCATCAGAGCCAGTAGAGCTCTCACAATGCTAAATGCAGGGCATCACGAGCAGTTGACTGCTGTCTTGAGTTCTAATAACCTGGATTCAACTCTGACCACCTGCGCCATCTCAGTGACTTTCTCATCGTGACAGAAAGGATTTGTTCCCCTAGCCCAAAGACTTGTAGATTGGTAGATTAAATTACTACTGTAAATTAGCCTGCACTATGTAAGTGAATGGTAGAATCTTGGGATGGGAGGTGGGGTGCTACTGAAGAGAATCAGGGGAAAATCGAAAATCTGATTAAAGTAGTATTAGTGTAAATAGGTAGCTGATTCTTGCAGCAGACTTGAAGAGCCAAAGGGCCTGTTTCTGTGTCTTTATAATCACCATAAAACACCTTGCAGCCAAAGTATTATCTTTTCAAATGTAATCATCGTTATTATCTAGGCCAATATGCCTATAGCAAGATCCCACAAAGAGCAAGGGAAATTAAGGAGCAGTTAATAGATTTTTGGCAGATTTGATGAGGAAACAATTGACTATGCTCTGTATATATAATCATAAAGGTTGCAGGCTAATCCATGCAAGTCAATAAAATTTAGTATTAGCCAAGAGCACAGTGCTATACCTACTGGATTCTGTGATTACTGCTATTATGTTTCTATAGTGACTAATGGGAGGGAGAGGACTTCAGATGAAAAGGAAATGTTTTCCACCAAATAGGAATCATTTCTTAGAATATCACAGGAGGCCCTCAACAAGTAATGCCCTCAAAATCAACTTATTCAGCTTTCACTGTACGGTACTATTAATTTGGTTAATTTATAATATTTTTCATGATACTTCAGCAAAGAAAAAAAGTAGAGGGATTAAAAGAAACTTCTTTATCTCTGCAAACAACAGGAATTCTGCAGATGCTGGAAATTCAAGCAACACACATCAAAGTTGCTGGTGAACGCAGTAGGCCAGGCAGCATCTATAGGAAGAGGCGCAGTCGACGTTTCAGGCCGAGACCCTTCGTCAGGTCGTCAGGTCTCGGCCTGAAACGTCGACTGCGCCTCTTCCTATAGATGCTGCCTGGCCTACTGCGTTCACCAGCAACTTTGATGTGTGTTGCTTTCTTTATCTCTGTGTTTGAATAATGCCATTTTGAAGGTATGTATTAATATGGGAAAAGGAGCAGCTAATTGGAGTGTGGCAAGTTCCCCAAATTCACAACAACCAAATAATCTGTTCTGATAATGTGGAATGAGAAACAAGTAATGCTGAAGCAAACTCCCTTGATCTTCACAGAATTACAGAGTCATAAAATGGTAATACTACAGGAGGAGGCCACTCAGCCTGTCAAACCCATACTGGATCTATGTAAGAGCAATCCAGCTAATTCCACACCCTAAGGTACAGGTGAAGTATCACCTCATCTGGAAGGGATGTTTGGGGTGCTGAATGGCGGAGAGGGAAGAGGTGTAGGCACATCTGCAGGTATTTGTGCCAGGAGGAGGTTCAGTGGGGGAGGACACATGAACAAGGGTTTTATGTAGAAAGTGATCCCTGCAGGAAGCAGAGAGTGGGGGTGGAGGGAGGGAAAGATGTGTTTAGTAGTAGGATCCCACTGAAGATGGCAGAGGTTATGGGGATTAATGTGCTGGCTGTGGAATCTCACGGAGTGCTAAGAAGAGCAAAGGGAACTTTATCCCTGTTACAACGGTGGGAAGATGAGGGCAAGGATGGATGTCCGGGAAATTGAGAAGATGCAGGTGAGAGCAGCACCAATGGGAGAGGAAAGGAAATACCATTCTTTGAAGGAAGAGGACATCTCATATTTTCTGGAATGAAAAGCTTTGTCCTGAGAATAGATAGTGCAGAGATGGAAGAACTGAGAAAAGGGGATAGCATTTTTACATGTGACAGATATTATAAAATATATCAGTAGACAGTATATCTCCAGGGTTTGGGACAGAGAGAGACTGAGAAAGGGAGAGAGGTAAAATTGAGGTCAGGGTGGAAGTTGGAGGTAAAGTTAATGAGCTCACCATAGGTGGATAAAGTAGCATTAATGTAGTCATCAATGTAGTATAGAAAGAGTTGGGGAATATTACCAGTGTAGGCTTGGACATGATCTGTTCCACATAGCCAACAGAAAGGCACGCAGGTGCCCGTGGCTGCACCTTGGGATTGGAGGAAGTGGTAGGAGCCAAAAGAGAAATTGTTGAGGATGAGGACCAGTTCTTCCAGATGGAGGAGGTCTGTGGCAGAGGGGAACTGTTTAGGTCTGCTGTCTAGAAAGAAGCAGAGAGATTTAAAGCCTTCCTGTTGGGGGTTAGGAGTGCTTCAGGACCGGACATCCATAGTGGTAATGAAGCGATTGGGACCAGGGAACTTTAAGTGATTGAGGCGATAGAGAGTGTGTGAAGTGTCATGGATGGAGATGGGAAGGGACTGAACCAAGAGGCCTTAAGAGATAGGCAGAGATAAGTTCAAGAGGTGGGGCAGGAATAGGGAGTAACAATGAGCCTATCCGGACAGTCAGGTTTGTGATTCTCAGGTAGGAGGTAGAAATGAGAAGTAAGGGATAAGGGAACTATGAGGCTGATAGTGGTGGATGCGAGATCTCCAGAGACAATGAAGTTGGTGATAATGCAGCAGACAATTGTCTGATGCTCCTTAATGGCAAGTTTTGAATGCATAACTCTGGATAAATGGTTTATAACCCTAAATATTGTTCCAGTAATTTAATCATTTGCTGTCATGCAACTAAATTCATGTGAAGTTAAAATAACCTTTATGTTAACTGACGGTCTTAGTATTAAGATTCAAGAACCGCTATGGAAGTGGGAAATGGAACAGAGTAGTAGAGATCTTGATGTGAACGCAGAGAATTGTGGTTCCGGAGGTAATTCCACAACCTTCAGTTTCATAACTTATGACATGTCAAAAGTTAACTTATCATAAGTTGACTTCTACAACCACAAGAATAATTCAATCTTAATATTCTCTGGTGATGTTTTAAAAGCTTTATTTTCCAATAAAATGTTAGTTTATGATTGTTTGCAATTATGATCCACAGGTAGCAGTCCAGTTAAAGAAATTAATAATTTGCACTGTTTTATTACTGTATCCCTGATTGTTTTTGATAGCACATTTCAATTTTGATCAACTATTTTAGCCTATCCTTTGGGCTTAGTAGAATGAGATCTGTGCTGTCTGGTAACATTTATACTTTGACATGTGTGTTTTACTTCTTCAGAATAATGTGAGAAGTTTTAGGAAATGTAATGGATGTAATTAGAATCCACAGTATTTGAATTGAAAGCAATTTTGTCTTAATTATTCAGTAAAGCTAAGTTGCAAAAACATTCCTCAGCGAGGCTGCTTCAGGGCCCTTTTGAACTTCTATAATATATCTGAATATGTTCAATGTTTCAGATTAGATTCGACTCTATATGTTAGCATCGGATGTTGAAACAGATAAAAGCTGACACCATCAAAGAAGTTGATCATACAGTCAGCAAGAGCATCTCTGAAGACAGGACTACCAAATTTTTAAAAGTTCACAGAGATAATAGTTTTGAAATGTACTTTCACTTTACTGTGCAATTAAAAATAGACTTAAACCAGAGCCAAGCAAAGTTGTACCCATTTCCAAGTCTCTGCACACAGGAAATTTGACCCTTGACTTTCCATGCAATCTTTGATTGCACTGAAAACAAGGTTCAAGTATGACATTCACCTTGACGATATCAGCATTGGTTCACTGCTATTTCTCGGCATTCCAGAATAATATTTGATCTCAATTATTTAAACAATAGCAATCATTATTCATTTGCAGGACAACAGCTTTTAGTAATGCTGTTTTAAAAGATCAATTACACTTAAGCAACTGTCATTGGCAGACAGTTAAGGGGTAACATTCCCCAGCATCTTACAGCACCACAACACAAATCACAGTCAACTTCCTCAGGTCAGGATCATATTCCCAGTTGCTGTGAATGATAGGTACCAACACACTCACCTTGCTGTCCTGCATTACAGAGATCATCAAAACCCAGTAAGCAAGGAGAGAAGACATCTTCCCCATCTCTCAGGCAAGGTAAGACTGTTTTTGAGGATTTTCTGACTGCCCAAAACAAAGCTTTTTTCAACCTTGGGGATTGCTCTTACAGAGGTGTATCAGCAATCTCCCTTCAGAACCTGGGATGTTTTCCTTAGCACTTTGCATGCAGTTGACTTTTTGTCCCTTCAGCCTCTCCAAGCTGCACTGAATGAATTTTGAAGCATGTTTCCAAGATTAATTGCAGACATTATTTGCACAGCTTCATTGATTGTAGTTTTGGTAAGTGTGTGCCTCTAAGGGGTGGATCTCAATGGGCAGCTCCAAGACAGAGTGTTGGGAGCTGCTCAGAATTACCATATGACAGATCATTCATCCATGCTGTCATTACACAACTGAATTTGACAATGCTCTTTACTAAGGATCTTGTTAAATGATTACAACCGTATTTGCACTTTGAGATATTGAAACCATGAACACTACCCACTTTTAAAAATTATTTTCTGTTTTTCCACTATCTTTTATTTAACTAATGTACATATGTACTTACTGTAATTGACTTACTTATTTTTTTCTATATTATCATGTATTGCTGCGGCCGCTAAGTTAACAAATGTCACGACATATGCCAATGATATTAAACCTGCTTCTGATTCTGAAATAAGCATAAGTTTGCTACACAAAATCCTTTAGTTTTGGAACTGATGATTTTTTAGAACTCCAGATGCTCAGCTACTTCTGGAGACTTACAGATTAATAGTTTAGATTCTTTTTCTGTTGTGGAAGTGCAAGCTATTCAGATTTATCCATCTCCATCCTCAGGATCTAATGATTGTACAAAGTGTTCAAGTAACTCAATACAGATTTAGACAAGTTACATCATCAATGTAAAGAGCAAGAACGTGACTTTAACAGTGCCTCGATGCAAAATTCCTGAAAGTAAACTTCCTTATATACAAAACGGACTCAATAAATATTTTTTAAAATGAGTAATTCATCCTAGCAAAATTTGTCTCAATGCCAACCAAAAATACGAGTTAGAAATAGTAGGTTTCAGTCATGTATTGTTAATTTATTCAGCAATGTTTCATATTTTTTCCATATTTCATGCAGTATAACAGTATACTCATTTGAACAGACTTCAGTTGTGGATTTTATAGAGTAATCTTGCAGCATTATTATAGAACATTTGTACCAACGCAGGTAAGGTAAATCTCAGGGGCAATATAATTGAAGATGTTATCAATGGATTTTTACTCCCTGATATAAAATGTTAATTTAATTTGGAATGAAAGATTGGCTGAAAGGTTTTAGATATAAAATTGGAAACAGTAGTTTAAACAATTTATTACTTCTTATGACCAGAGAAAACTATGAAAGATTAAAAACTTTCCCCCTTTATGAATATAGACATGAAAGTAGATCTCGTATCCTTTTCACTTCAGAATATTTCTTGTAAAATGTCCTAAAAATGCCCTGAGAAGATATTTTCAAATTATTTAATTTGATGATAGAAATAATTCACTTAAACAAAAATAGGTGTGTACGGGGTCTTTCTTTTTGTTAAATTTAAAATGGCTTCTTTTGTTATGTTATACTGAGGAATGCTGAGAAAGTCTCTAACTAGACCGTTGCTTGGGTTAATACAGATAGCAGGGTGCTATTAGCCAATGGGTGGTCATGTATCGTTTTGTTTTCGGATACAATGCTGTATCATATGACTGGGGACGGGGTTTTGGCGGGGAGTCGGAGGAGAGACGGGGAGGATGGTGGACGTGTGGAAAGGCTCCGGTCGATCACTCCTGGTGGTCCCGAGCTGTGAGTCGACAGGATTCGGGTGGTTGTCAGGAATCGATTGAGCTCCAACGGTAGTGCGCGAAGAACTTGGACTTTGATAAGGCTTGGCACCTTTTTTTTCATTACTTTCCCCTCTGTATCAAATTTATATCAATGTCATAGAATTAGTAATATCTATAAAGTGTACTTGTTAAAATTTACTGGGTGTGCTGGTTGATGATTGATGTTTTGGATTGATTCAGACGGCGACCGACCTTGTGGGGAGTGTTGAGGCAGGTGCTGAGTGGGATTTCCCCTAGACATATACGAGCCAATATAACGGAATGTTACAGGTGATTGTGGAGAAACTCTGTCACTATATATGACATATTTTAAAATAATTGAAGTTATCATTTAATGAAATCTAACGCTCCCATTGACCTGCATCTCCCAATTAATATTGATTTAAATATAAATGGGTCTTTGAAACAACACTGTTTAAGTTGTTAAGCAATCTCTCCATAAGTGTACAGACACAAAGTGTCTTATTATTTCTTGCATGGTGTCCTTACCTCATCTCATTATAGCCTTCCCATTGTCTCTTTCCTGTTAGTCTTTGACAATTCCGGAAGAATGGAAACTTGGTCACAGTGTTAAAATAATGAATTTAAAGGAGCAAGATCTTAAAACAGTCTAGAATTTTCATCTCTGATCAAAGATCATTAACCATTTGTGTTACTATGGGTGCTCCTGACCTGTTAGGTATTTTCAAAATGTTCTGATTTTATTTTTAGACTGATTTTGCCGACTCTGCTGTAGTATGTTATTTTCCTTCTGTATGTGCACAATTTGATACCAAATGTTTGTTCAAGGCCCATATGGGACTTGTCATTGCTGACCTAATCTTGCTGTGGTCTTGCTCTGTGCCCTATAGCAACTTCCTATCCCTTATACCACTTGAGAAGGGCTACTATATCAACTTGTACCATTTCTTGATGACTAATGAATGTGAAGATCAAGCTGCACTACCTTTCCAGAGCTGTCTGCTATAGAATCATTCATACATCTAGCAAACACCATGGATTATCATTTGGACATTTAGATTAGATTAGGTGCCTTGCTGTTCGGCGTGGGCAATCATGTCTCTCCATCCATCACGGTCCCTGACCCTCCGAATTGTATTTGTTGCCTCCCCTGTTTCTAACCAGGTTTCAATGCAAGACCCTGCAGCGGATAGTGAGGTCAGCTGAGAGGATCGTCGGGGTCTCTCTTGCCGCCATTACAGACATTTACACCACACACTGCACCCACAAAGCTAATAGTATTGTGAAGGACCCCACTCACCCCTCACACAAACTCTTCTCCCTCCTACCATCTGGCAAAAGGTACCAAAGCATTTGGGCTCTCACGACTAGACTGTGCAACACGTTTCTTCCCCCAAGCCATCAGACTCTTCAATACTCAGAGTCTAGACTGATATCTACATCATTTATTATTATATTGTAATTTGTCCTCTACTGTGTCTATTGTCTTGTTTATTAACTATTGTACTGCCCTGCACTGTTTTGTGCACTTTATGTAGTCCTGTGCAGGTCTGTAGTCTAGTGTAGTTTTTATGTTGTTTTACGTAGTCTAGTGTAGCCTTGTGCTGTCTCACATAGTCTAGTGTAGTTTAGTGTTGTTTCATGTAGCACCATGGTCCTGGAGGAACGTTGTTTCATTTTTACCGTGTACTGTACCAGCAGCTTATGGTCGAAATGACAATAAACTTGACTTGACTTGATGTTAATCCATCTATCATTTTCATTCTCTGTCTGCCTCTGCTTCTTTTTGCTTCCAGCTTTCCAGTTGTAACTAAATGTTCTAATGTCCCTCTTCGCATAATGTGTTCAAAGAATTTTGATTGTTGTTTTCTGATTTTTTAAAGTAATGTACATTTTGTTTTTGTTCTGTGTAGAACTTCTTCATTGGTTATCCAGTCTGTATATGATATGCATAGCATTCTTCTGAGGAACTACAGCTCTGCTGATTTGATTCTTTTTTCCGTTGCATTTGTGATGGTCCATCACTCACAGCCATACATCAATATAGGAAGAATGCAGCAGCTGAGAGTTCTAAGGCAGATGTCAGTTGCTATTTTCTTCTTCGTTAGAATGTTTCTCATTTCTGTAAATGCTGTTCTTGCCATTGCTATTCTTGCTTTTATGTCTGTTTCGTATTTGCCATCAGATGTTACCTTGATCCAAGGTACCTGAAGTTGTTTACTTGTTTCATGATTTCATTTCCCAATACGATCCTACAGTTTGGACACTTACAACATGTTTTGTTATGATCCTTTCTCTACCCTTTGTATATATCTGCCTACATGCCACACTCCTCCCTTGAATTGAATTGACTTTATTTCTTACATCCTTCACATACACGAGGAGTAAAAATCTTTACATTACGCCTCCATCTAAATGTGCAATCATAGTAATTTATAGTAAATAGAACAGACAATGTAATATAGAGTACACTCAAATCAGCGTGAGTTCATCAGTCTTGAATGCACACAATTGCATCACCTGGACAGATATTCCCTTTGTTCTCTCCATCCTTCCTATTGTCCCCTACTTATAAGGCCAACAATATCATGAAGGATCCTACCCATCCTGCTTATCGACTGTTTGTCCCACTCCCATCAGTAAAGAGGCTACACAGTATACATACTAGGACCACTAAACAGTTACTTCCTTTAAGCCGTCAGGCTGATCAACACTTCCACCCACTACACCCCGTCCTCCCACATCTACATCAGCCTCTCAGCCCCTTCACCCACTATGCACTGCTGCTTTATACTTACACTTCACTCTTCATAACTGCACAGACACAGTCAATGTCTTACTGTGTTTTCACATGACCTGCTGCTACCTAGAAGAATTCCTCTTGCCAAAAGTCACTTTGCTACTTCATCATTTCCTGTCAGAATTACTTAATGCTCAGATACACTACACCTAGAGTCACTTAATGTACATACAAAAAGTCTATGTACATAACTAATCTTAGGTATATACAGCCACACTTAACAGACACATGTACATTGTACTTTGTAAGATTACTTTCATGCATTGGATCTGGAGGAACAATCATTTCATTCTCCTTTATACTCCTGTACTGAAGAATAACAATAAATAATCTAGAATCTTATAACCCGATAGTTTTCTTAATCTTTGCACTTCTGATGAAGTCATCGACTGAAACGTTAGCTGTTTCTCCCTCACAGACCTAATCTGCTTGGTAACCCCACCACTTTCTGCTTTTATTCCCAACTTCTAGTGCCGAGAGGTTTTGTTTTCCTTTTGCTTTCTAAATCAATTAATTCTTATATGAATCAACTTTAACACTGATGAATGGCCATTGGTAGATTTACAGTTGATTTATTTCTCTGTCAAAGGTCCATTGTATTGCTAAAGTATACAGCTGAAGTCAGAAGTTTACATACGCTTGGGCTGAAGTCATTAAAACTCATTGTTTAACCACTCCACAGATTTTATATTAGCAAACTATAGCTTTGGCAAGACATTAAAGACATCTACCTTGTGCATGACATAAGTAATTTTTTCAGCAATTGTTTACAGACAGATTATTTCACTTTTAGTTGACTATATCACAATTCCAGTGGGTCAGAAGTTTACAAACAAAATCAAAAGAAATCACCCAAGACCTCAGAAAAAAAAATGTGGACCTCTATAAGTCTGGTTCATTCTTGGAAGCAATTTCCAAACGCCTGAAGGTACCATGTTCATCTGTACAAACAATAGTACACAAGTATAAACACCATGGGACCACACAGCCGTCATACTGCTCAGGAAGGAGACGCATTCTGTCTCCGAGAGATGAATGTACTTTGGCGCGAAAAGTGCAAATCAATCCCAGAACAATGGCAAAGGACCTTGTGAAGATGCCGGAGGAAACAGGTAGACAAGTATCTATATCCACAGTAAAACGAGTCCTATATCAACATAACCTGAAAGGCTGCTCAGCAAGGAAGAAGCCACTGCTCCAAAACTGCCATAAAAAAGCCAGACTACAGTTTGCAAGTGCACATGGGGACAAAGATCTTACTTTTCGGAGAAATGTCCTCTGGTCCGATGAAACAAAAATTGAACTGTTTGGCCATAATGACCATCGTTATGTTTGGAGGAAAAAGGGTGAGGCTTGCAGCCGAAGAACACCATCCCAATCGTGAATCATGTTGTAGGGGTGCTTTGCTGCAGGAGGCACTGGAGCACTTCACAAACTAGATGGCATCATGAGGAAGGAAAATGATGTGGATATATTGAAGCAACATCTCAAGACATCAGCCAGGAAGCTCGGTCGCAAATGAGTCTTCCAAATGAACAATGGCCCCAAGCGTACCTCCAAAGTTATGGCAAAATTGCTTAAGGACAACAAAGTCAAGGTATTGGAGTGGCCATCACAAAGCCCTGACCTCAATCTGATAGAAAATTTGTGGGCACAACTGAAAAAGCATGTGCGAGCAAGGAGGCCTACAAACCTGACTCAGTTACACCAGTTCTGTCTGGAGGAATGGAACAAAATTCCAGCAACTTATTGTGAGAAGCTTGTGGAAGGCCACCCAAAATGTTTCACCCAAGTTAAACAACTTAAAGGCAATGCTACAAAATACTAACAAAGTGTATGTAAACTTCTAACTCACTGGGAATGTGATGAAAGAGATAAAAGCTGAAATAAATCATTCTCTCTACTATTATTCTGACATTTCACATTCTTAAAATAAAGTAGTGATCCTAACTGATCTAAGACAGGGAATGTTTTCTAGGATTAAATGTCAGGAATTGTGAAACACTGAGTTTAAATATATTTGGTTAAGGTATATGTAAATTTCTGATTTCATCTGGACATGTACAATACAACTCTGATATTAATCTTCTCCAGAAAGCCATGAAATAAAGAAAAACCATAGGGTTTAATGAAAGAAAAGACATCAACTCCCCCCACATCCAGCCTGAAATAGAAACAAAACTAGCAACCCCAAAAGCCCCCACCCCCTCCCTCACAAAAAAAACTAACAGATCGACCCCCATGGAAAGCTGCAGCTGGAAAAGCAAAACCTCAACCCCCATTCACAGAAAAAAACAATGCAACATGAAAGCTTCCTTTCTCCACTGAAGCTTATCAATTGATGAGTTTCTCTAGCATTTTGGCATTGGCCAGATTTTTGCTTTGGATACATTTACTTTGTGTTCTAGGAGATGCATAGTTCCTTTCCTCTTTATAATTCATCTCTACTGTAGAATGCTTACTGTGCTTGTACACAATAAGAAGAGCCTCTGTTCATTCTTTTCAACTTCATTAAACAGGATAAACTTTTAGAATTCATTCAGGTGTTTTTTATTCTTTCAATATATACAATGAAAATGTTAATAGAAGAAATTATTTTTTGTAAAATAATAAGAACTTGTTTACTGGAGCTGCACTGAATTTGAGGAATCCTTTGGCAGGATAAGGCCCCAGCTGATTAATAGCGAGCTATAGGCTTGGTATGAACAACATGATCTGAAGAGTGATTCATCAGAGACTGTTTAAAGGTTTGCAATGGTGTAAGCTCATTAGCAGGCGCCCGGAGGCTGAGAGAGACCAGATACTTTGATTTTGCTGATTTCTCATTTTGTGACGATAATAAACTTCATGTTTGTGCATGCTGCTGATAATACAAGTAATGCTTTCTTTAAAAAAAAATAGCTTAGGAGAAGGTAGGGTGAAAATATTATCATGAATTTTAGCAATAACTAAAAATGAATGTTGAAATTTTTATATAAAAGCAACTTCTACCATTGTATTTTGAGCATACGTGTATATTAAACTGGTGGGGGAAGAGAGGAGTTCCATTCACCACTATGATATTGTTTACTTCAGTCTCATAGCTATGTTCAAAAAAAAAGATCACTCAGAGACTGAGTAAACCAATTATACTTTGTGTAGCTGCAGAAAATCAACACGTTGTCAGTGAAGAGGTGGTATGAAATGTAGTTGGTGTGAATTCAGGTTATGGATTAGAAGCTACTTATGCATGATATGGATGCCTGTCCAGAAATTGGATAGATCAAATCTTTGGCATGGCAAGCTGTTGCTTTAGTTTGAGCTAAAGTTCAAATGGATTTAATAAAAGCTTGCAATCTGCCAAAATCACTTGAAATTGGGTGAGCCTGGTTTACCATGCCTAAGTGGGACAGATGTGATTGGATGAAGTTCAGCCGAACACAACATCCAACAGTTTGGTATTTTCCAAAATAATAATGGTATTGGCCCTTGGATACTCAGTCACCATTACGGCCCAACCTCAGCCACGTACCATTATTGCCAGCTAGGAGAGAGAGACAGTGAGCTTTCAGATCCACTGACAGGAGTATACAACAGACAGATACAGTATATGGCACAAGGAGCTGTGCACTACTGAAAACAGTACAAGTGAGCCACATCGGTAGATGTAAAAGAGATTCATTCATTAATGCAGTTCGCTCTACAGAGGAGAATCAGAGAGTGTCATCTAGATTCTCCTGGTTGACTATTGGTTATCTGTGTTGATACTGAAGTGTATAAGAGTACCTCTGGCTGGGGACTATGACTCAGCAGCCTTCTGGTAAAAAAGCATCTATCAGTGACCCCTCCTTATAGCCTATGTTTCAAAGCCTCCCACCCCTTCTTATGGGTGTTCCCTTAGGACTTCCTTCTGTTCTTCTTGCTTTTGCTGTTCTTTAGCCTTCACTTTCATGATCCCACTATTATGAAGTCCCAACATGTTGACTGCACAGTGACCCTGGATTGAAGAAGACAGTGGAATCTCATCTTCAGAGCAATGATAATCTCCCCTGCCATTCTCCTACTTGTGAGGCTGATGTTCTGTTTCCATTTAGCTGGTGTGTTCAAAGAGCGAGCTTCTGTAAACAGTGAAGGTCACCATCATCTCTCTGTGAATTTCTTTGGATACTGCTACCAGGGAAAACACCCAGTGACTCCTATCACCTGAGTATGAAATCAGATTAAATTTTACTTGCAAATACAGTGACCTCTTCAAAGTCAAAACAGCCAATAAATTGAGAAGTAGGCCATTATCTGCTATGTTTCATGGAAGGAAGCTATGGCAAGAAGATTTAATATAATACAGAATGTGCAGTCCAGGCACAGGAGCATGACCTACAAATCCTCAGTGTAGGTCTTCCTACAAATTCCTCAGTGATTGCCACCTTTGCAGAACCGAGGCTAGCTGTGAAGTCGTTCATTCGAGACATCCAGGTGGGAAGTAATGTCCCTGAAGACACTGTAGGCTATTTCCAAAAGAGCATTATCTTTGCCTGAGGCCTCAAAGTCTCTGATTCACTCAACGTGTCCAGTCATTGCCAGAATGTCATTGGTGACATTACTAAGGCACTAGATGGATGAGTACAGCAGTAGCTAAATGCTGTAGAAAGCACTTTTTGTTAATTGGAGAAGATTGTGACTTTTGAAGATGTTGACAAAGCCAGTAGTGAATTCAATGGCTACCCAGACATTTGCCAATGTTAGTAGAATATGTAATTGAAATTGTGTTCAAAACAACAAAAAAAAATGCTCCTAGTTTTACTGAGACTTGCACACTGAAGCTTTAATTTATGTCGAGAAGAGTCAAAGGGCAATGCATGAATAGTGACGTACAGTAACTTGGTGTTTGGCCAGAAATACATCAGAGCTGCTAAAATGAATCACACTGATATGTGTGTTGTTCCTTTTTGTCCCTTGTGGCACATTGGGCACCATTTCGTTTTTGCTATTTCCATAGCATTTGACTTTTTTTTAACGAGGCCAAGTTGTTAGTTCGAGGCTCAACCCAGCACGGATGGAAAACGTGAAGGATCCGGGCCGGATTTGAACTTGGGACACTCACCTCGAATTTCGGTGCTGATGCCACTACATCACTGGCTGGCTAATCAAACTTATGTGGCCAATTCAATGTTCCATTAAGCACAAATTTGTCTAGAAATGATCGCAAGTGTGATCTACTCCAGGTTAAATTGATCTTTGCATGACATATGCATGAGAATTGGGAGCTAATTGATTGAATGTCTAGGAAGTAGAGTGTAAATGTGATTTGTGAATGCAGGGTACAAAGGAAGAAGTTGGCACAGATTGATATTTGTACAAGACAGATGTGGCAGTAAATGCACAGTATAAATATGATGTCGATGCAGTCTACAGGAACATGCCAAAGTCTAAATTTATATCTTAAAGCACAACTGAATGTATTTCCATAATCTGTTTGGTATTACATTCCTACTGTAATAAACAGAAAGCCCACAATCACAAAATTGTCAGCACAAATACTCTGAGAGTATGTCTAAAAATGAATTTAAAGTTAAAAGCATTGCTGCATCTATTCCTATAATCCATCCAAAACTGCATTACTAATAAATTTTGAAAATAAAAGGAAATTGTGAATCCTAGGATTCTAAGAATAGGAGAGGGTATTAAATTGCTAAGATATTAAAATTATCGAGAAAATTTTGTAGGTCTAGCTGACCTCAAGACATAATTTTCTGTTGAAAACACTTACTGCAAATAAAAATATGATAGGACAATGACAATTGAATCTACTGTGGTTAAACTGGTTTCTTCTTCTTCAAGTGACCTTGCTGCCTGTGAACGACAAGCACTTAGTCAACAATGGATTTAAACCCTACTTCACACTTGAGAAGCCACGTTTTTCTTGTTTATTCATTGGTGATGATCTCTGGCCTTCTTTGCATGAAAATGTTTTGCAAGTTTTACTTCAATAAAGAGACTGCAGATGTATTTATGGTGGAAATCCAAATTTAAACTCTTGAGTTAACCATACAGATTTAAACCGCCTAGACAGAAATATCCCGTGTACTGTGTGGAAGCAACATGAAAACAATTTGAAACATAATAATTATAATAATTCAAGTAACAGAATAATCATGTTTTCATGTCTGAGGAGGAAAGATATTCCCAGAAAATTGTCTAATTATATGCAATAGTATTTTGTCTGCATATAGCCAATTAAAATCTCATTCTTCTTTACCGTATGATCGCTCCAGTTACAAAATCTTTAATATTGAGATAATTTGATGCCAATGAATAATTATAGTTTTTCATTAATTCTTGATGATACAGGGTGGTTAAGCAGATAAGAATGTGATAAAATGGCTAATAAATATTCATTTTTGGTGTACCTATGGACTCGCTTTCAAGGACTCAATCCCATGTTTTCAATATTTTTTGCTTATTTAATTATTATTATTATTTCTTTGTTTCCTCTTTCTTTATGTATTTGCAGTTTGTTACTTTTTACACATTGATTGTCTCTCTTGTTGGGTGCAGTCTTTCACTGATTCCTCTTTGTTTTTTGGATCTACTGTGAATGCCCGCAAGAAAATGAATCTTGGGTTGTATATGGTGACATACATATACTTAGATTATCAATTGACTTTAAATGTCGAACTTTATCATTGGAATTTAGTGTATTTGATTTTAAAATACATGTTTTCTCTATGTGAACATGTAAAGTAAAATGTGTTGAGTGTACTAAAGAGATAAGTAGTGATATTTTCTTTGAATTTATAAGAAATTTACGAAGCTATCATCTGATTTAACAATTTCTTCAGGTGCCGGGAATCATACCTTATTTTAGGCAGGCTTAATCCTGGAATTTTCCCAAAAAATATGGTTGATGCAGACTCCGGTACCACAAAATATTATGTTTTTAATTCAAACATCTTCTAAACCTATAAAACATACAACTTAAATCCTTTTCATACAAAGTTGAATAGATTTTTGGAGAAGACATAAATTGGTAAATTATTTTATTATTGTCAGATGCCTGAGCTACAGTGCATACTGTCCATACAGATCAATCCACTACAGCCGTGCATTGAGTTGGTGCAAGGTTAAACAATAAAAGAGTGCGGATGAGCAGTTACAGTACAGAGGAAGTGCAGTGTAAGTAGACAGAAAGTGAGATGTATGGTCACAATGAGTTAAATTTTGAGGTTAAGAATCCTTTTTACCCTCAAAACCATTCATTAGTCTTATAACTGGGGTAGAAGCTGTCCTTGAGCCTAGTGGTATCTGCTATCAGGCTATTGTATATTCTGCTTGTGGTGGGTGGGGCCTTTGATTATGCCTGCTTCTAGAAGTGTTGGCAGAGTCCATGGAAGGAAGGCATCACCCAGGCTCTGTCTGCAAGTTGGGATTAGTATAACAGTTCCTATTTTTCACAGTTGAAGTTCCCCTGTGTCTCATCCACTATTTATCCATCAACTTGGTCATGATCACAGTTTTTTAATAGGCTCCTGTGGGAAGTAATGTAGAGAGAATGTTGCTAGTTTTTGATAGGGATTTCATTTCAAATACATTTATTGATTGTAAAATAGTTCAAGGCCTTTAGAAATATATATGAAAGATGCTATGTCAATGCAAGTCTGTCTCCTTTGCACCCTTGCCTAAAAGCATTTTACCAAGTCATTCATGTTGCATTTTCAAACACCCACCTTTCTATGCTTTGGATTCCATTCACCACAATATCTCCTCAGTCATCAGACTGCTCAATCACCCCATACCATTTAAATACTCATGTTACTACTAAAATTTGCTATATCACACAAACTGTTTGCTCTCTGAAAAAGTCTACATCATCGTTCCCTCAGGCTCCAAGGTTCAAAACCACAAGCGCAATGCCACTTACAGATACTTTATCACAATACCACTTGTTCATTGCTGAATATGTCAGGAGCACAATAAGGACCATTGGGCATTGAGTTCCTCATCTGAACCTTCTCAATAATTAAGGATCACTTTAGAATTGAAAGGTTAACTCAACTGCCAGACTCTATTTCAAGCCTAGTTTTTACAGCTTTCTCTGCTGCCTCCTTCACCCTCATCTTCAACCACATGCACAAGAACCTCATGAATGACTCCTCCCTTTGATCATAAAACCAAATGTCTCCAAAAGTTCTTCACTGACCTGGCAATGGTACTCCAAGGAAAAGCTTCCATTCTGGCTGTGAGATTTGGAAGTAGCTGGATATTAGAAGGCAATGTGGTGCCAACAATTGGATGAGTAACAATGAAGGGTATCGTGTATATTAAAAATGAATGTATACCATAAAAAACAGATACTCATTTAATACCCTTCTTACCTTTTCATTGATATTAGTACGATATGGAGAGGAGGGTGAGTAAGAATTAGAGAGGATTCCATGTATTTGCAGTGTTTACTTGTCCTTACTTTAGGAAAGACATGCATCAATGACTTAAGCTTATTCAGAGCAACTGTGGTGGTTTTCTCTGATTGCTTCCAAATATACCATAACTGAGGCTGTGGTAGGAGAAGATTTTAATCAGTTCATAAAATAATTCACAAGGATATTTGAACTTAAAGCCATGGCCTTTACATATATATATACTAGTGAACAAAAAAGATTCTGTAATGAAATTGCTGTTCTTGTATTCTTTAATTCAAAGGACAAAAAAACTTTTGAAATCATTAAAAGACTCATCTTTAGATGTTTAAATAGCAGCTGTGGATTCACTAACATGGAGTCCAGTTTCCATCTAGATAATTTGTCTGCAGATACACGCCTGATATTAGCTTACACAAATAGTCCATTGTTGCATCTTCTTTGGCTGAAGACATTAATAAAGCTACAGTGGGAGACTTTGTGCAGTGGTATTTCGGAGAATTGGAGCAAAAATCGTGAAGCAATTTGCTCTCTACTACAGCAGTGTAGGAGTGAGGTAAAAGAAAATTATGCTTTACAGCATGACTACACTTGAGATGTACATAGAACAGTACAGCACAGGAACAGGCAATTCAGCTCACAATGTTGTACCAAACCAGCTAAAAAGTAAATCAAAAATATCCAAACACTAATCCCTCCTACTTACACCATGTCCATATCCCTCCATCTTCCTTATATCCATGTGCCTCTTAAAAGCCTCTAATGTATTTGCCTCTACCACCATACCAGACAGTGTATTCTAGGCATCCACCACTCTCTGAGTGAAAAAACTTACCTGACATCCCCCTTGAATCTACCCCCTCTCGCCTTCAATGCATACCCTCTGGTATGAGATATTTCAACCCTTAGAAACAGATACTCCCTGTCTACTCTATCTATGCCTCTCATAATCTCATAAATGTCTATCATATCTCCTCTCAACCTCTGGCACTCCAGAGAAAACAACCCAAGTTTATCCAATTTTGCATAATAGCACATGCCCTTTAAACCAGGTAGCATCCTAGTAAACCTCTTCTGCACCCTCTCCAAGGCCTCAACATCCTTCCTATAGAGGAGCATCCAGAACTGTACACAATACTCCAGGTGCAGCCTAACTAGAGTTTTATAAAGTTGCAACATAACCTCTTGACTTTTGACCTCAGTGCCTTGACTAATAAAAGCAAGCATTCCATAAACCTTCTCCACCAGCTTATCGGCCACTTTCAAAGAGCTATGAACTTGGATCCCAAGATCTTTCTGCTCAGCAACACTGTAAAATATCTTGCTCTTAACAGTGTACTGTCTCCTTGCATTTGCCCACTAAAGTGCAACACCTCACATTTACCTGGGTTAAACACCATCTGCCATTCCTCTGTGCATATCTGCAACTGATCTATATCGCGCTGTATTCTTCGCCAGTCTTCTACACTATTCACAGCTTCACCAACCTTGATATCATGCCTATGCTTAGAGAGGACACCAAGGTACTGGTCAAGGCCCTAGAAAGTTCATCCCTTGACTCCTTCAATAACCTGGGGAAATCCTATCAGGTCCTGGCGACATATCCACCTTAATTCTCATTAGGAGGCACAACACTTCCTCCTTCTTCACCACTAAATGCCCTAATGTAGTTATACACTCAGCTCTGATCTCCTGGTCCTCCATATCTTTTTCCTTGGTAAATACTGAAGCAAAGTACTTATTAAGTACCTCACTTACATTCTCCACATCCAAACAAATGTTCTCCCCTTTATGCTTAAGTGGTCCCACACTCTCCCTAGTTATCCTCTTGCTCTTGATGTATGTATAGAATGCCTTGGGATTCACCTTAATCCTAATAAACAAGGACTTTCCATAAGCCCTCCTGGCTTTCCTCATTCCCTTCTTTATTTCTTTTCTGGCTTCTTTATACCCCTTATGTGCTTCGTCTGATCCTAACTTCCAAAGCTTTACGTACATTTACTTTTTCTTCTTGATTGAATTCATCACGTCTCTGGAAATCCAAGTTTCTGTTATTGTTTCATCCCCATCTTTCCTTCTAACAGGAACATACTTTTCCTGGGCACTGTGCAAGTGAACTTCAATTACTCTCGACATCTCTGATCTGGACTTGCTAGAGAAGAAGTGTTCCTAATGAACTCTTCTTAGTTCCTACCTAATAGTGTCATAATTTGCCCACGCCAATTTTAAAACTCTCCTGCAAGGACCATACCTATCCTTAGCTATAGCTATCCTGAAAGTTAAGGACTTGTGGTCACTATTCCCTAACACAACCACTGAAAGATCAGTCACCTGGCCAGTCTCATTACCCTACAGCAGGTCCAGTGAGCGATCACATCAGTCTGGTTGCACCCTTTCTATTCCTGAGTTCTATCCAAATGGACGCAGTGCCTGACCCCTCCATTACGTCTCCCCCAAGCGCAGCTGTGATATTGTCTCTGATTGATAGTGTAACTCTCCTCCCCCTCAAGCTTTTCTAAAACTTTGAAAGCCTGGTGCATTAATCACCCATCTCTCAACCAAGTTTCAGTAGTGGCCACAACATTGTATTTCTGTGTACTGATCCATGCTCTAAGTTTGTCACCCTTGCCCATAATACTCCTAGCATTAAAATATCCACACTTCAAACCATCTGACCCATCATTCCTGTTATTTTGATTTTTTTCTTTCACTACCTTACTGAACACCTAACTTCCAGTCCAATCTTCTGCTAACTGATCTCCTGCTCCAGTTCTGCTCAACCATTCATTCATTTGTGCTATCACCCCATTCATACCTGCACTAGCCCATGCCACCGGGAGCAATGGGAGATTACTACCTTGGAGGTCCTTCTCTTCAGCCACTTTCCTAACCCTATACACTCACTGAGTAGGACCTCTTCTACTGTTCTGCCTATGTCATTGGTGCCAATATGCACCATGACCTCTGGCTGCTCAGTATCTCCCTCGAGAATATCCTGCAGCCATTCTGAAACATCCGGGATCCTTGTACCTGGGAGGCAACGCGCCATGCTGGTGTCTCTTTTGCAGCCAGAGAATCTCCTTTCTGTCTCCCTAAACATCGAGTCCCCGATAACTACCACACTGCCTGACTTTATCTTTCCCTGTTGAGCCTCAGAGCTGGCCACAGTGCCACCAGCCCGGCTGCTGCCGCCGTGCTCCAATGGGTCACACCCCCCTACCAAGCAGTATACTGGTTATTGAAGGGAATGGCCGTGGGGAGCCTTGCACTGACCTCTTGGTTCCCTTACCTCTACTGCCTGAAGCCTGTACTCTGGGTGTGACCTCCTCTTCAAAAGTCTCATCGATTATATCTTCAGCTCCCTGAATGATCCTGAGTACATCCAACTGAGTATATCTAATGCCTTGACCCAGTCAGATAAGTGCTGAAATTGGGTGCCCTTCCCACAGATGTAGTCATCAGGGAAACCGTCAGGTATTTCACTATCTGGGGATTTCTGAATTTATGAAAGGTGCTTTAAAAACACAAGTTCTATTCTACCTTTAATAAACAATGGGTGAGGCAGAAAGGCAGATCTGGATATTGCAGCAGAACACCTAACAGTTTATTTTGTACTTCTTGAAATATGTTAGCATAAACGATGATGTGTAGAAGAGGGAGAAGCAATTAGAGTGTAGTGTAGAACCCAACATACTCCCTGCCAGTTTCATTTCAAACTTGCATAGAATAGCACCTCTTGATAAATAATTTTGATGATGTTCCCACCAGCAGTAGGTTAATTCCTACACAGAGTATGACTCAAATTGATACTGTACAGTAAAAGAAGAAATTGTATTGTTATGATAATAGGTTTACTTTATTAAACAATGAGAGATTAAACTTACTGATTTTTCTAATAAATTACGCATAATGCAGAATCCAGTTTTGTAACAATACCAAGTTTTGCATTATATTTTGAATTGCAAGCCATCTTTTAATCTTGAATTTGTGTTATTTTAATAGTTAACTTTCCATTGGAACTTCATTCGTACGCGTATAGTGGTATAGATTACATGGCACTTTAAATAATGCAGCAAATTTCAGCTATTACAATTCGCCAAAGGAAATGCAGATACACATTATTAATTCATGTAGTCATTTAGAAGCTGCAAGTTTCTGGAAAGGATATATTATCAATAATCTAGCGCCAGGGACGATAGACAAAATACCACGATGGGCCTATTGAAGATGTTCCGACTTCAGCTAATTAACATGTGGTATTCAATAAAAAAAATTTAGGTTCTTATACGCTCAGTAAATGTAGCTTTTCAAACAAAGTGGGTTTGGTTTATGAGAAACCTAAGCTTTATATACAAACTTAAACTTCACATCATTCAGTTAAAACATTTTACCTTTTAATTCGGCTGCTTGCTATTTTATTTCCCTCATTTACTCACGGCTCCAAAGCTGAAGGTCCAGTATGGTGGGCAAAGGAATTTACAGTATTAATATCTAGAAACTCTAGTAATAGATTATGCAACAAGTTCATAGAAAATTAAATAAAGATTATGTAATGTATGTTTCAAATACAATTTGCATTTATATGGTACCTTTCATTACCTAGTGTCAAAAGAGTTCAATGTTCTGAAGTTAAGAAACACAGAAGTCTATTTGTGCATAATAAGATCATACTAGAAGCAATGATAGATAAGTAATTAAATCAGATTACCTTTGCCCATACTGATGGTCTAAGTGCTGACTGTCATAGCAGAAGTTCTGCCTTGGCCAGATTTGGGAACAGCTTCTTTCCAACTGTAATAAGACTGTTGAACGGATCTTGACACTGATCTGGGTCGTACCCTCGAAATATCCGGACCTGCCTCTCAGTTTTTTTTGCACTACCTTACTTTCCCTTTTCTATTTTCTATTAATGATTTATAATTTAAATTTTTAATATTTACTATCGATTTGTACTCCAGGGAGCACGAAGAGCAGAATCAAATATCACTGTGATGATTGTACGCTCTAGTATCAATTGTTTGGCGACAATAAAAGTATAAAGTAAACAGTTTACATCTGAGAGTGGAGCAAGTCGGCTACTTGATTAATAGGGTCCATTCCAATTTCCTCAAGGCATTGGAAGGAGGGCATTCAGCTTATTGAGTCTATACTGTCTCTCAGAACTTTGCCATCATTTGCATTCCCTTACTTATTTCCTTGAAAACTATTCTTTCTCACTTGCCCATCAACTTCCCAAGCAGATGCAATTTACAGTTGCCAATTTAATTAGTAGCAAGAGAGGATGAAGCTCACATGGTTATAGAAGAAAATGCAAATTTCACGCTGACAGCAGCCAAGGTCCAAACTAAATCTGATGATTGGGCCTGTCTGGCAGCAGCTTTGATTCACTGTGCTGCCCAGTTGAGCAGGTCTAATGGGCAGCTTGGTCAGCCAATCCAATTTACCAAGTACTGAGTAGGGTCTAAGTGAGCAATCAGCAATCCTAGATCGGCTGGTAATTGTAAATTAAATAGCCCTCAGAGGCAATGATTGTGAAAGTGTACCTTCTTTGCCATTCAGATTTACAGATGGCTGTTATGTTTTAGCTTTGGAGTTCATTTAGGCAGAGGTACACAATTGCAACTTTAGGATTTACCTCTCATTCTCACACAAAGTGAAATTAACTATAAGTAAACAAATAACTTATTGGTATAATTAATAATTATTACCATCCAGTTACTGCCCCATGACAATCAGGCTCTTGAACAAAAGGGGATAACTATACTCACTCGCCATCTATTGAGATATTCCCACAACAAATACACTCACTTTAAGGACTCTTTATCTTTTTATTTCATGTTCTCCTTACTTATAGCTATTTATTTACATTTGCATTTGCACAGTTTGTTGTCTTCTACACTCAACGAGATCTTTCACTGATCCTGTTATTGTTACCATTCTATAGGTTTGCTGAGTATGCCTGCAGGAAAATGAATCTCAGGGCTGTATGTGGTGACACATATGTACTCTGATAATAAAATTTACTTTGAACTTTGGAAGCCATTCTCTGCCTCCTTAGACCTCTACAACATTTTCTCATATACCCATCAACTCCTCTTTGATTCTTCTATCATTCGCCTGTGTTAAGGGGTATTTCACATCCCAGTCTACCTTAGGGATGTGGGTAGAAAGTGGAGCAACCTGGGGGGGGGAACCCAATGAGTCACGGGATAATATAACCATATAACAATTACAGCACGGAAACAGGCCATCTCGGCCCTTCTAGTCCATGCTGAACGCTTACTCTCACCTAGTCCCACCGACCTACACTCAGCCCATAACCCTCCATTGCTTTCCTGTCCATATACCTATCCAATTTTATTTTTAAATGACAAAATCGACTCTGCCTCTACCACTTCTACTGGAAGCTCGTTTCACACAGCTACCACTCTCTAAGTAAAGAAGTTCCCCCTAGTGTTACCCTAAACTTTTGCCCCTTAACTCTCAACTTAATTCTTACTTACAAACTTACAAACTCTCAATTTGTAATGTACAAATTCAACTCACGGGACAAGAGATTTAGGACTGAGGTGATAAAAAATTACGTCAGACAGAGGATGATGAACCTGCAAAATTTATTATGAAGAGCTGAAGAGCGAAGTTGCTTAATATATTGAAGAAGGAATTATGTAAGCTTCTCATTGCAAAAGATAATGGAGGAAGAGCAGTATCCCGGTACATCAGATCGAGAACATGAGAATAGCTGCAGATGCTGGAAATCCAAAACAACACATAAAAATGCTGGTGGATGTCAATCTTAAAGAAGGGTCCTGGCCAAAAATGTTGACAGTTTACTCTTTTCTGTAGATGCTGCCTGGCCAACTGAGTTTCTCCAGCATTTTATGTAATATCTACTGAAGTTGGAGCAGGGTCCATAGCCTCTTCCAATATCCTGTATTTTCACACAGGTAGTTCCCAAGGTTAGGATTAACCTGAGACACAGCAGCAAATGCACTGATTGTGTCCTTTCGGTCAGGAAATAGATTTCTGCTTGACCTGCTGGACCAGGGTAGAAAGAAAATAAAACAGTTGGATAAAGCACTGTGGCAAAAAAGGAAGGAAATACAAAAACATATAAATATTTATAAAATATATAAATAATTTTTTAAAAATCTTCATGAGCCTCAAAATTATTTGTTGCACATTACAGCAATCAATTAAAAAAAATTAGTTGTCCGAACCCGGTTATATTAAAAGAAAGCATCATTTGCTGTTGTGATTTGTAAAATTAATAGCACTTCAAAGAATAAAATTCTGTGTTATATAAAGCTGAAATTGTCAGAGAAGGAGTGCAACCAGAGGAAGCAGGGCATATGTTTGATGAGATATTGTCTGTTGTCAAAGTAAAACAACGCTACACATTAAACATGTTCTCCTGTGACATATTATCAATTTAGTGTATTGCATTCTATCAACTTATTAGTATATGTAATATATGGCTACATGTAATCTGGTTAAACATGTTAAGATCAGTTGTCCAACCTTCTGAAGGGTAAAAATTAAACACTTTATTTGTGATTGTTGCTCTTCGATATGGCAGCAGTCAGTACTTAATAAATCTGATAAATTATGATGAAAGGTAAGACTAGATGTAGTGTAAAGCGCTCACTTGGAATTCAATGTAGAGTTACATTTCTGTGTTCCATGAATACCTATCATCAATCATCCACAAACATCAGACTTTTCATTACCTGAAAGAGTCCCGTGGATTCGAAGATGACTTACTTCAACTCATTCAGAGGAATGAGAGATACTTGCATGATTTCCTGATTTTATTCATCAAATGGTTAAGCACGGGCTACAATGCAGCCTTGGCAAAATCAGCTCTTGGACCAATGGTCTGGGGAAGTAAGACAAGTGAAGTGAGGTCCTCTGAGGATTTGTGAATTACGGCCCTCCTTCTGCAGTTTATTTTGGGTTTCTGTGCGCTCCTGATGGTTGGAACTGATCTCCTCTACTTTCAGTAGAAATGGGCTTGAGCATCCCATTTCTTGGCAAGGAGGATTTGAAAACTTCCTTGACTATTTTCCTTTTTGAAATTTCTTCTAGTGACAGAGAGCTCAGAAGAAAATACTTGCTTTGAGGGTTTAATGTTGGACATGCCAGCAAAATGGCTCCAAATGAATGTAATTGGGCCTTGATGGTGGAGATTAGAATTGGAATTTATTTAAATCTTACATCCATCCCACAACGTGAGGGAGTAAAGATCTTTGCATTATGGCTCCATTGCAATGTACAGGCATGTGAATTTGAAAGTCTACTGGCTTGTAGAAAGAAGCTGTCCTGTAGCCTGTTGGTCCTGGCTTTAATGCTGTGGTAGCATTTGCCAGATGGAAGCAGCTGAATCAGTTTATAGTTGGGGTGACTGGTGTCCCTGATGATCTTCCAAGCCTTCTAATGGTATGGCAGAGAACAATGAATCTGCTTTACTTATCCTTCTAGTGAAATTGGAGAACTTTGCAGATGCAACATTAGTTGTATCTGTCAAGGTGACGAATTTTCCTGTCTGTTATTCTCTTCACATTCTCATAATCTCCATCTCCACCAGTCAGGTTCCACCAGCTGCCTACACACAAGAGGCAATTACCAATTTACTTGTCATGATGAGGTGGGAGGAAAGTAGAACATCTGGGGGTGAGGGTAGTAGGGAAGTGGGGAACAGGAAGAATATGCAGAGTCCACACCGATAGCACCAGATGTCAGGATTGGACTAGTGCGACTGGACTGTAAGGCAACAGCTCTATTTGCTGTCCTCTGCTTGATCAATGCACTCTTTCACTGAAAATCATTTTCTGCAATCCTTCCCATTCAGTTCCTCACCACTCCCTCTCCTTTATGTCTGTCTTCTATTCCCAAAACCCCTACCCTGCAGCTGCTGGCTGTTGCTTCCTCTCCAAAAGTAAGGTCGCCTAGCAACAGCATGTTTTTCAGGTAGATGTAAACGCCATTTTTCGTAACAGTGACGCATTGGTTCTTGTGGTTCCAACATTATAACAATGCTTAGTGGTCGTAATTCAGTAAGTACCTCATTGTAAACGAGTGTAAGATGTCTGTAGGCTAAGCAAGTTACCACAAACTGTAAATGAAATTCCTTATTTCATTAGAATAGTTGCAACTGACACAATGATATCAGTTAATTATTTAAAAATGCAGACACGAGGAAACCTGCAGATGCTGGAAATTCAAGCAACACACACAAAAAATGCTGGTGAACGCAGCAGGCCAGGCAGCATCTATAGCAAGAGGTACAGTCGACATTTCTGGCCGGGACCCTTCGTCAGGACTAACTGAAAGAAGAGATAGTAAGAGATTTGAAAGGGGGATGGGGAGGAGGAGATCCGAAATGAGAGGAGAAGACAGGAGGGGAGGGGTGGATCTAAGAGCTTGAAAGTTGATTGGCAAAAATGAGTCTGACCCGGTGGTGCTGAAGGGTGGGACGGAGAAGAGGAGAGCTGTCGTCATTGGAGACTCTATAGTCAGGGGAGCAGACAGGAGATTTTGTGGACGTGAGAAGGACACCTGCATGGTTTGTTGCCTCCCGGGTGCCAGGGTCCGGGATGTCTCTGACCGGGTGCACAACATCCTGGTACGAGAGGGAAAGCAACCAGAAGTTGTGATACATGTAGGGACCAATGACATAGGCAGGAAGAGGGATGAGGTCCTGAAGTGTGAGTTTCGGGAACTAGGCAGAAGGCTGAAGAACAGGACCTCAAGGGTGGCGTTCTCAGGATTGCTGCCAGTGCTACGTAACAGTGATGGTAAGAATTGGAGGAGATGACAGTTGAATGCATGGCTGAGGAGTTGGTACAGGGGGCAGGGTTTTAGATTTTTGGATCATTGGGATCTCTTCTGGGGAAGGTGGGACCTGTACAGATTGGATGGGTTGCACCTGAACTTGAGGGGGAGCAATATCCTTGCAGGTAGGTTTGCTAGCATGGTTCTGGAGAGTTTAACCTAATTTGCAAGGGGGATGGGACCAAGAACGATAGAGCAGTGAAAGAAGTGCATGGAGTAAAGCCAGATCTAACATATAGAGAGGCTTTGAGGAAAGAGAAGCAGAATAAACGGTGTAAAGACAGTAAAGTAGAAGGGCTGAAATGCATGTACCTCAATGCAAGAAGCATCAGGAACAAAGATGATGAACTGAGAGCTTGGATATATACATGGAATTATGATGTAGTGGCTAATACAGAGACTTGGCTGGCACCAGGGCAGGAATGGATTCTCAATATTCCTGGATTTCAGTGCTTTAAAAGGGATAGAGAGGGCGGAAAAAGGGGAGGGGGGGTGGCATTACTGGTCAGGGATACTATTACAGCTACAGAAAGGGTGGGTAATGTAGCAGGATCCTCTTTTGAGTCAGTATGGGTGGAAGTCAGGAACAGGAAGGGAGAAATTACTCTATTGGGGGTATTCTATAGGCCCCCTGGTAGCAGCAGAGATACAGAGGAGCAGATTGGGAGGCAGATTTTGGAAAGGTGCAAAAATAACAGAGTTGTTATCATGGGTGACTTTAACTTCCCCAATATTGATTGGCACCTGATTAGTTCCAAGGGTTTAGATGGGGCAGAGTTTGTTAAGTGTGTCCAGGACAGATTCCTGGCACAGTATGTGGACAGGCCAACTAGGGGGAATGCCATACTAGATCTAGTACTTGGTAATGGATCGGGTCTGGTCACAGATCTCTCAGGAGGTGAGCATCTGGGGGACAGTGACCACCGCTCCCTGGCCTTTAGCATTATCATGGAAAAGGATAGAATCAGAGAGGACAGGAAATTTTTTAATTGGGGAAGGACAAATTATGAGGCTATAAGGCTAGAACTTGCGGGTGTGAATTGGGATGATGTTTTTGCAGGGAAATGTACTATGGACATGTGGTCGATGTTTAGAGATCTCTTGCGGGATGTAAGGGATAAATTTGTCCCGGTGAGGAAGATAAAGAATGGTAGGGTGAAGGAACCATGGGTGACAAGTGAGGTGGAAAATCTAGTCAGGTGGAAGAAGGCAGCATACATGAGGTTTAGGAAGCAAGGATCAGATGGGTCTATTGAGGAATATAGGGAAGCAAGAAAGGAGCTTAAGAAGGGGCTGAGAAGAGCAAGAAGAGGGCATGAGAAGGCCTTGGTGAGTAGGGTAAAGGAAAACCCCAAGGCATTCTTTAATTATGTGAAGAGACAAAAGGATGACAGGAGTGAAGGTAGGACCAATTAGAGATAAAGGTGGGAAGATGTGCCTGGAGGTTGTGGAAGTGAGCGAGGTCCTCAATGAATACTTCTCTTCGGTATTCACCAATGAGAGGGAACTTGATGATGGTGAGGACAATATGAGTGAGGTTGACGTTCTGGAGCATGTTGATATTAAGGCAGAGGAGGTGTTGGAGTTGTTAAAATACATTAGGATGGATAAGTCCCCGGGGCCTGATGGAATATTTCCCAGGCTGCTCCACGAGGTGAGGGAAGAGATTGCTGAGCCTCTGGCTAGGATCTTTATGTACTCGTTGTCCACAGGAATGGTACCGGAGGATTGGAGGGAGGCGAATGTTGTCCCCTTGTTCAAAAAGGGTAGTACGGATAGTCCGGGTAATTATAGACTAGTGAGCCTTATGTCTGTGGTGGGAAAGCTGTTGGAAGACATTCTTAGAGATAAGATCTCTGGGCATTTAGAGAATCATGGTCTGATCAGGGATGGTCAGCATGGCTTTGTAAAGGGCAGATCGTATCTAACAAGCCTGATAGAGTTCTTCGAGGAGGTGACCAGGCATATAGATGAGGGTAGTGTAGTGGATGTGATCTATATGGATTTTAGTAAGGCATTGGACAAGGTTCCACACGGTAGGCTTATTCAGAAAGTCAAAAGGCATGGGATCCAGGGAAATTTGGCCAGGTGGATTCAGAATTGGTTTGCCTGCAGAAGGCAGAGGGTCGTGTTGGAGGGAGTACATTGAGATTGGAGGATTGTGACTAGTGGTGTCCCACAAGGATCTGTTCTGGGACCTCTACTTTTCGTGATTTTCATTAATGATCTGGATGTAGGGGTAGAAGGGTGGGTTGGCAAGTTTGCAGACGACACAAAGGTTGGTGGTGTTGTAGATAGTGTAGAGGATTGTCAAAGATTGCAGAGAGACATTGATTGGATGCAGGAGTGGGCTGAGAAGTGGCAGATGGAGTTCAACCCGGGGAAGTGTGAGGTGGTACACTTTGGAAGGACAAACTCCAAGGCAGAGTACAAAGTAAATTGCAGGATACTTGGTAGTGTGGAGGAGCAGAGGGATCTGGGGGTACATGTCCACAGATCCCTGAAAGTTGCCTCACAGGTGGATAGGGTAGTTAAGAAAGCTTATGGGATGTTAGCTGTCATAAGTTGAGGGATAGAGTTAAAGTTGCCTCACAGGTGGATAGGGTAGTTAAGAAAGCTTATGGGATGTTAGCTGTCATAAGTTGAGGGATAGAGTTTAAGAGTTGCAATGTAATGATGCAGCTCTATAAAATTCTGGTTAGGCCACACCTGGAGTACTGTGTCCAGTTCTGGTCGCCTCACTATGGGGAGGATGTGAAAGCATTGGAAAGGGTACGGACGAGATATACCAGAATGCTGCCTGGTTTAGAGAATATACATCATGATCAGAGATTAAGGGAGCTAGGGCTTTGGAGAGAAGGAGGATGAGAGGAGACATGACAGAGGCGTTCAAGATAATAAGAGGAATAGATAGAGTAGATAGCCAGCACCTCTTCCCCAGGGCACCACTGCTCACTACAAGAGGACATGGCTTTAAGGTAAGGGCTGGGAAGTTCAAGGGGGATATTAGAGGAAGGTTTTTTACTCAGAGAATGGTTGGTGTGTGGAATGCAGTGCCTGAGTCAGTGGTGGAGGCAGATACACTAGTGAAGTTTAAGAGACTACTAGACAGGTATATGGAGGAATTTAAGGTGGGGGCTTATATGGGAGGCAGGGTTTGATGGTCAGCAGAACATTGTGGGCCGAAGAGCCTGTACTGTGCTGTACTATTCTATGTTCTAAGAAGGATACCAGGTCCATCCCTCCCGTCCTGTCTTCTCCTATCATTTCAGATCTCCCCCCTCCCCCCGCCACTTTCAAATCTCTTACTATCTCTTCTTTCAGTTAGTCCTGACGAAGGGTCTCGGCCCGAAATGTCGACTGTACCTCTTGCTATAGATGCTGCCTGGCCTGCTGTGTTCACCAGCAGTTTTTGTGTGTGTTGCCAGTTAATTATTTTTTTCTTTTCTTTTTGCTAGGAAGTACTTCCTGTCTCTGGCTATGAAGTTTACACGTGCCAAAAACATACTATTCTGTTGATATTTTGAAAATGTAAAACTTACTTATTACATAAAAACAAAAAAATGCTGGAAACAATCAATAGGCATACTTCGATTCACTCTATCTATACACTTCAAAATACATATTTTTTTGTGAGGGGTATAGATCGGGATAAATGCAGGCAGTCTTTTTCCGCTGAGTTTGGGTGAGGCTAGAACTAGAAGTCTTGGGTTAAAGGTGACAAGCTTCAGGGGAACATGAGGGGGAACTTCTTCACTCAGAGGGAGGTGAGAGAGCAGAACGAGCTGCTCGCAGAAGTGGTGAATTTGGGTTTGATTTCAACATTTAAGAGAAATTTGGATCGGTGCATGGATAGGAGGGGCACAGAGGTCTAGAGTCTGGGAGCAGATTGACAGGACTAGCATGGTTCAGCATAGACCAGATAGCCAAAGGTCCTTTTTCTGTGTTGTAAAGTTCTATGTCTCTATGAGTCTAGGTCAAACAGAATCTGAGGAAAAAGAAATAGAATTAACTGAATTAAGGAAGTGTTTACAACATTTCTGTGTTTTACCATACTTCGGACACCTGCACTTTCCTTTGATTTATAACTTGGTGTTGACAAATAATTTATAGAAGGGTCCAGGACATGAGAAGGATATTATCCCCAAAAATATGTTAATTATAATTCATAGATATTTAGAAGAAAGCATTGATAATGCTTACACAGTCAATCAACGGATTTCAGTATAGGATTGGAATATAAATGGAATAATGATTCTCAGTGAAAAATTCAAACCTTTTATCTGAAAAGTAAATCATTGATGAATGGGCTTTCATTCACATTTGCATTAACTAGGAAACTGATGTTCTAAGATTACCAAATGAATGCCTATTGCATATGTAAGACCATATTTCATCCACCATTTTAAAAGAGGCAAGTTAGCCCAATAGTTTAATATTTGTATTAAATTAAAGGCCAGAGAAATGACACATGAACATGTTAAACATTCATCCCTGTAACATTAGGCAATAGTAATTACTGGGCTATTAAATTTTAAAATGTTGGCAAAAGTGTTTTCAATTACTTCCAATTCAGCCCTTAAAATATTGAAGTTCCCAGAATTATTCACTAATGCAGATGACATATATACTCTACAGAAGCCGTTACATCTTTCCTGTAGGATGTTTTAATATTTAAACATTTTTGTGATCATGTTTTATATAGAATCTTGTAGTTTGCACTAATTGGTGATCACTGCAAGTTAAATCATGTAAAACGGTAATCACAAATATTGCAAACACAAACATGCAACTTTGTACTTTGAACACTATCATTAATAGAAGGTGTAAGATAGTAAGCTAGTGGTACTTCTTAAATGTAAAAATATCACAAAACAGGTGGGAGAAAACATTCTATCCTACATAAACAACCTGTATAATTTATGAATGATTAGAGGTATTGTGCAACAGATATAAACATACCATTGTTTTATTTCTGTAATATTGTTGTATAATTATTATTTAATATTCCTATTCAGAGCATAAATACAATAAATTTATAAGAATGGAATAATTTAGTGGCAGATTTTCCCTATTTATACAATTATTTAAAAATTAATAAACAATGGTAAAGTATCATAAAAAAAACCTACCTAATTCCATAGCCTTTAGAAGGGAAATGGAAACCCTATCAGAAGAAACAGCAAAAATATAGTTTGCAAATTATTTAGTTCAGTTCATTCTATACTTCTGACTCAAAAGACTCACAAGAAACTTGAAAATAGAATGTATTCTGCTTAGAAAAGTGAAAAACTGTAGATTATTTTCTATATTCCTTGTATTTCTATTTTTCTTTCTTTGTTCTTGTGTCTATTACTGTTAATGATCTATGGAGTTCAAAAATTCAATGTTGAATATAAGTGCCAATCTGTCTCTCTGGCAGAGTGTTTTCATACAACCCCATGGCATAACTTCAAACTAACAAAACCTACAGTTTAATTGAACACAATGTCAGCCAAAAGTTCCAGGACCATCAGTCTTTACCAATTTTGAAACATTCTATCTAATTTCCGCAGGCTATGTAAGTTCTGTATCTACGAGGAACATTTTTGGCCATTTTCCTACGTAATAAAAAGCACCTCCAAAAGAATAAACACTTTCTGTCTGAACTTGTAAAATATGTTACAGTACTTATACTCTGTATGCCAGCACTTCAGGCCAATAACCCATCGTAAAATTGGAAGGTTATGTTAAATTAAATTAATGAAGTAAATATCCTCACATTCTTGTTGTCAGATTATTAAATTGCAAATCAGTAGACGTTGGAGAAAAATGGCTCTTTCCTATTCTTCTGCACCCAACAGATGGACCTCTCTGTCATGTTGGTTGCAAGAGTCCTCATGCTGAGAGATTTACTGTTCACAACCTTCTGTTTCCTGCATTTTGATAGAAACCTAGCTAAAGATCTTCTTAAGACTCTTTACAAAACAGGCAAATTGGAAGTAACCTTTATGTGTTTCCTGACTTCAGTCCATTGAGACATGAAAACTAAGCTCGAGAATTTGTTTTGTATTTCTACATCTTTGCATATCCAATTTACGCATATTTTATCATTAACTAAAGTTGGCATCCTAAGAAATGACACTCACAACACGCTGGAGGAACTCAGCAGGTCGGGCAGCATCCGTAGAAACGATCAGTCAACGTTTTGGGCCGGAACCCTTCGTCAGGACTGAAGAGGGAAGAGGCAGAGGCTATTTAGGGCCCCTCCCGACGAAGAGTTCCAGCCCGAAACATTGACTGATTGTTTCCACGGATGCTGCCTGACCTGCTGAGTTCCTCCAGTGTGTTGTGAGTGTTGCTTTGACCCCAGCATCTGCAGAGTATTTTGTGTTATCCTTAGAAATGACTGTGGTACTTGAAATTGTTTGGTACAACATCTATCTTAAGAAAACCAAAAGAAGACACTGTGATAGAAAGCATGATGTACCATTGGAAGAAATACTGAACTATAAGAGAAAACACAATTGTACTTTATGATGGATATCATGCATACTTTTGAGAACACAGTAAGGGTTATGACTAAGGAAACAGTGTATATTTTTTTTTAGATTTCAGTAAAGATTGTTGAAATAATGTCAACTGAAAAACTGGTCAACATGGGTGCACAACATCTGAAAACATCTCTTACCTATATAGATTGCGTTTTGTCAAAATGAAAGAACAGTAATCCCTGGCACTGCATAGAAGGAGGTATCCGGTTGCTGCATTTGCTTTAGAAAAATAGGTTAAACAAGGAGATGATATGGGGATGATACCAAAGCAGGGGAGGCTGAAAACAACAGTACGCATATCTGATGTAGTCCAATCAATCTGTTTAAAAAGATAAAGATATTTTATACAGAGAAACTGTTTGTTCTAGCAATAATCAAGAACCAGGGCAATAATCCTGGAGCCTTAGTTTATTTAGGATTAATATCACAAAACAGTTTATTCATATTAAGGGCACCAGTACTTTGGAATTCATGAGTTCAGATATGGGATGTTTACTGTTGTAAGTGTTTTCTTCAGTTTCATTTTCAACTCCATGCAGTAAGACCTGTACAATATTCCAGATGTAGGACCAAAGGGCAAAGCCTCAGACTAAAGGGACGCCCATTCAGAGCAGAGAAGAGGAGGAATTTCCTGAGTCAGAGGGTAGTGAATCTGTGACATTCATTGCCACAGGTGGTAGTGGAGACTGTTGTGTGTCTAATATTTCAGTAATATTTGTAAGTATATTGTTTGATTAAACATACATGTGGCTACATTCATTATGGTTACATGTAAAAGTACGTAAATAGCATACACCATCATGCCACAGTGTCATACACGAGCTCCTCACTAAAGAGAAATAAAGAAGTCACACTTCCCAGTCTCTCATGTTTTACTTTCCATTAGTTTCTGGAGTTAAAAAAATATAATAGTGGAGGGGAGGTAGTTTTAAAATTAATCCGATATGACTATCTACACATTGAAGCACAGTGAGACATTTGAGTTTTTAAAAAACGGTGCAGCACATTTCTCTTTGGAACGAGCAGAGAGATGTTCAAGTTTTTTTTAAAAGGTAGAAGATGGATGAAAGTTACAGATTCATAAATAGTCAGTACCAGGTGATAGTAATCATAAATGAAAAAGAAAGCAGAAAAGACATTGGAAAGATAGAGGCATTCGGTTGCACAAAAGATAACTGGATGAAGTACAATATTTATGAGAAAATTAAGCAGTATTTTGAAGAAAATGAAATAACCAAGTGAGTGCTAGTGTTATTGAATGCAATAGGTGGAAGAAGATACTTTTTGCTTAGAAGTTTAACTGCTCCAACCAAACTAGCCGAAATGAGCTTTGCTGATATCATAAAAGTAATGCAGGAACATTTAGAACTGAAAGCATTGTTGATTGTAGAATACTTTAGGTTTCACAAGTAGAATCAGAAGGAAGGGGAGTCTATTTCTGCTTAGGTGGCTGAATTGAAGAAATTGTTCCAGCTTTGCCAATGCAGTAATAGGCTTAATGATACATTGAGAAATAGTTTAGTTTGTGGAATCTTACAAGAAAGCATTCAAAAATGGCTCCTAACTGAAGCACAACTTACAATTTAAAGAGCAGTTGAAATTGCTTTATCAATGGAAACATCAGCCAGAGACAAAATTGAGTTGCAGTCAGATATGAACGTGAGCATGAACCAAAAGTGCAATGTCTAAGCAGAAATGGCTGAACAAATTGTGTTACCGTTGTGGCAGGGCCTCACATACACCTGACCAATGCAGATTTAAAGGCAAAACTTGCAGAAAATGCAACGAAATAGGACACATATGAAGAGCATGTCATGCAGACAAAAATAAATGTACTGCACAGGGAAGAGAGGAAGTTAAAAAGTCGTTACAATTTTAAAAGGAACACAGATCTGCATGCTGTTGATGAAAAATCTGATAATGATGAAAGTGACACAGGATGGAGTAGCCTTAAGATTTACAATATGAAAGCTAACTAGAGACAAGTAATATGGTTTACACTAGAAATGAATAACCTAATTAAAATGGAATTGGACACAATGACTTGGCTGTTTCAGTCATTTCACAAAATGAGTTTG
Source organism: Mobula hypostoma (assembly GCF_963921235.1). Lineage (NCBI taxonomy): Eukaryota > Metazoa > Chordata > Chondrichthyes > Myliobatiformes > Myliobatidae > Mobula > Mobula hypostoma. The sequence continues at coordinate 201,752,412 of NC_086098.1, forward strand.
AGCAGCATTTCAAAGGTACTGAACTGAGGCCTGCAGACATCCAACTAAGTGCTTCTACTGCAGAAAAGATAACTCCTGTGGGAATGACATTTGTAACAGTGAAATACAACAACCAATAAGCCACATTGGGTTTTATGTAGTAAGAACAGGAGAGTCAGCATTGTGGAGCCATGACTGGCCGAGACAACCGCAACTTAATTGGAGATCCATTCACCAGATATATGCCACATCCCCTGTAATGGAGTCAACTGGAAGCGAATTAAGAAAAGTACTGGATGATGTTCAGGAATGGCATCAGAAATTTCAAACAGAGCAAGTTAAACTAATTTTAAATAAAAATGCCACATCCAAGTTTACAATATCCATCCTGTTCTTTATACTACCTATAATAAATTAGCCAATGAGCTAGATTGCATGGAAGCTGAAGGAATTCTTCCAAAATTTGAGTGGAGCACATCACCAATGGTCCCAGTAGTCAAGAAAGATGGGTCTGCCAGAATCTGTGGAGATTTTAAGGTCACAGTCAATCCTGTACTGAAAGTAGATCAATAGCCAGGATAGAGGATATTTTTGTTGAGACCTTCCTACAAAAGGAGATGGAAGATGTGTCCAAAGTATTTCTCACCATAAACTCTCACAAAGGGCCTTATCGGTATAATAAGTTTAGTTTTGGAGTAGCATCTGGAATTGCACTCTGGCAGAAAGCAATGGTCTAGTTCCTTCTAGGCTGCCCAGGCACTCAGTGTTACCTGGATGACATCATTGTTACCAGTGAAGATGACAAGGACCACCTCCTAAATCTCAAGACAGTGTTAAAAATGTCAGAAGATTATGGGCTCAGAGCACAACGCAACAAGTGTGAATTATTTAAACCAAGCATTACTTACTGCTGTCATACCTTTAACACACAAGGATTTACACAAGTGCGCTGAAAAATATTTTGAGCTGTGTTGGATGCCCCAAGAATGTGTCGCAGTTGTGGTCCTTTTTAGGATTTGTCAATTACTATAACAGGTTCCTGCTAAATGAGGCTACTGTGCTCCACCCCTTGAATGCTTTACTACAGATCCGGAGGAGATGACTGTGGGCAAAGCAGAGGTGGCTTTCCAAAAGACAAGGGAAAAGGCGATGTCAGACACTGTACTCACACATTATGATCCATCCACATCATCCACTGAAGCTTGTTCGCGATGCCTCGCCTTATGGTATAGGTGCAGTCATGTTACATGTGATGAGTGATGGAAGTGAACACCACATAGGCTTTGCACCACATTTCCTTACCACTGCAGAGGAAAAGTTATGCACAGATTGACAGAGAGACCTTGAGTCTGGTTAGGGGTGTAAAATATAACTGGTAAGCTAAGGGAACTTTGGACAACTTAAAAGATCCAAAGATGCATTTTGCTTCTGATTGCAAGTATGTAATATTTGTTCATTATCCTGAACAAGGTTTTTCTCTAAGCTCTTATTAGGGTATATTCCAGAGTCATGTGAATATTACCAATATTAATTCAAGGAAGAACCAGACCAATTTTTCTGGTAAATTGCAAGCAGTAAATTGAAGTTAATCTGTCCCACAGGCTATGAGATATGGTTTATAAAATGGTGACAGTGAGATATTTGCATCTGCATTAGCCAATGCTAAAACAACAGAGTTGAGTTAATTACCCTGCAGCAATCCAGTCAGCTATTGCTTTAAATAATTTGCACAATTGTAAATAAATTCAATAGGCAAAGGTATTTGAACCCTCAGTGATGTTTTATCAAAAACAACATGCTTCCACTGTAAATATGAATTGTACTTCAAAAGAACCATTTGTCAACCCAAATTATTGAAGTAAATAATGTCATTGTAATTTTTGAGATTGTATTGAATCACTTACTATTACCTTTGATCTTAAGGGTATTGAAATGTGATATACTTTTGGGTTTGTGAGCCTCTACTATGAGTGACTCCATTAGAACGTCTGTCATGATAAATAAAGGCTTTCATATCCACAGCTGCAATGTCTGTCCGACAACTTTGATCACAGTCATATTTGGAGATTCATCCAGGTTATATTTGTGACCCATTTACATCACCAACAACCTCAGCAGTCTAAGGAGGAAGAATATTTCTGACTGTGACATACCATGCTTAGATCTGCTTATATCTGCCAATGACCATGGTCATGAGGTATCAAAGAATTGGAGAGGTAGTTGTGAAAGTGTAGCTGTGTGTGTGCACGCACACACATGTTTTGAGTAAGAGGCCAGCTACCAGACAACGCTGGGTAGTTTGTCGAGACAGGGCCACCAGTTGGGAAAGGTGGCTACTGACTAGTGGGATACCAAAGGATATGCCAGGCAACCAATTAAGGGGAGTGTGATGACTGAGAACACTTGCGTAGTGTGGGAGATACCATTCGGGATGCCAAAGAGTCCATGTATACTCATTCAAGGAATCATTTGTGTGTGTCTGACTATGTGTGGGAAAACCTGAGAATCAAAGCATAAGACAGACAATTATGAAGAAATCATTAACTTTCTACGTAAAAGGGATACGGCAACATCATGGGCTCAAATACGAAGGCGGGAGAACTCACAGATTATATACTCCATAAAATTGAAAAGTTTGAACAGAATACTGACTCACCAGGAGTTGGACCTTCCAGATACAGGAGTATTTTTACTACAAACAATTGAAATACCTTGACTACACACGGTGATCCCCATTTAACTAATGATGTGATTTCTAAAACCAATTCACTGCACCAGTGATGATTTGGTGTGTCATATTAAAGGGATGAAACTTATATAATCAGTTATTTTGTGTTTTATATTTGTAGATAACTTAGATCACTTTGTAGAGATCTGTTTTCATGTTGACGTGGAAGAATCTTTTTCTGTTGATCACTGTCAAAAAAGCTAAATTAAATCCATTGTGATTCAATGTTGTAACACAATAAAACATGGAAACTTCCAAAAGGGGGTGAATACTTTTTATAGGCACTGTATTTTCATTGTCATTGTCATCAGTTGCAGTATTTGATTGCCCTGAGTATCAGATAATGGACTTCTAAGTCAACAGCTTTACAAGAAGGATGAACACTGATTTTAATAGTACAGCATATTGCCGAACTAGTTATGTTGACACCAATGTTGTGGTGTGGTGAAGAGATTCTACTACAGAATCCTGATGAAGGATTTCAGCCTGAAACGATTTACTCTCCATAGATGCTGCTTGACCTGCTGAATTCCTCCAGCATCTTGTGCATGTTATTCTACAACAATAGAAATTGTGTGTTACTGCACCACGGGTTACTCAGAAACAAAAGTGCGTTTGCTTCAATAGAAAATATGTGGGACACCAGTATAGAAGATTGTTAGCATTCTTTTATCAATGCTGTAATAAAGAATATTATTTGTAGTGTTTCTTACATCTACTTCTCATGGCATTCCAGTACGTGAAAACAAAATATCTCTGAGAAGCAAAACAAATGAGTTTTGGGGTATAAAATGGGTGATAGCTAAATACAATCTGGAGTATGCAAACTCAGTGGTAGAAACAATCGAGTTGTTATTGCTCATTTCATGTAACCCACAATTCAAATTTATGCAAGAGATTAAAATAGAATTTAGCATTATAATAAAGATCTTTTCTGATATAACTAAAAGGTGAATAACAAGCACACATTACGATGGAATGCTGGGATATACAGCAATGGAAAATAACCCCATTCAGATCAGGGATTCCTATTTTATAGGCCGAGCTTCTCAGTTGACAGTGATAAAGTGCTTTAATAGTTTTTTTTTAATCTATTTAGGCCCTCTTAGGATTCAACCTAATTGGCTTAGTATACAAATAAAGAATTTCAAAAAATAGACAATTTCACAGAAGCATTTAGCTGGGAGAATGGAGTGGTACTTACTGACATTTTCAACTAACAAGATGGATTTTTATTGCTTCCAGCTATGTTGTATAAAAATATTTATTCTGTCCATAAATCATGTTACTATTTGAATTTACTGGGACTTAGATGGTGAAACAGGACCAGAATACAAAAGAGAAAGGAAAACAGAGTACATGCTATTTTGATGTGGAATAAAATTTCCAGACTTTAAATTTCAACATACAGAAAAAAATCACTTCTAGTTCACTTTAATGTTTTTTAAACAAAACTTCCCAAATATAGTTGCATAACATTGAAACCTTGAAATGTCTTCGAACATATTTGCAACAGAACAAGTGTGAATGAGACTCTTGCTGAAGCACAAACAAGAGAAAATCTGCAGATGCTGGAAATTTGAGCAACACACACAAAATGTTGGAGGACTCAGAGTCCTGCTGAAGGGTCTCGGCCCGAAACGTTGACTGTACTTTTTTCCACAGGTTATGCCTGGCCTGCTGAGTTCTTCTTGTTGAAGCAATGGTTTTAACACCCATTGCTCTCAGTTGTGACCTTGCTGCAAACTTACAGACATGTTAATCAGTAAGGATGATGTTCCTTTTGAGTGAACACTGCTTAAGTGGCTGGGCTGACCTGTAGACTTGAAGAAATTAAAAGGTTAATCTGTTCCTTGAACGGTGCTAACTCTTTAGCTTTGAAATTTTGGCCGATATTCCTGTATCCTGTTTTGATTATTTCTTTCTCTCCTTTAACGGAACCTATAGCTTCTGTTTCAATCACCTTATGATAAAATTCTAGTTTTTCTTTAAAACATCGGGCAATGATTACATTGTAACAACAATATGTTTTGGAAAGTGGCAAATGTTTTGTACTTAGATACCACACCATTATGTTTTTTGATCTTGTCTAAAATTAAATTGGGAAAATATAGTACATTAATAATCTATAACTCTTTGGAACAGAATTCAAAAATGTTCTTTTGAAACAATAGCTTCATTTTTGGATCATCTATATTAGTGAAGTGCAAGAGATTGTCTACATTCTGGATTGATAACATAGTAGCGACATTGTGGTTGTGTGAAGGGCTGTGCCTGGGAGCAAAATTCATGTGGATGTGATGTGTTATGGTAGAGGCAGTATATTGTCTAAGATTTCTGTGTTCTGCATCTTTAAAGCTGTGAATAAAATTGACATGCCAATCATTGCCTAGCAGTGCTTAGGAATTCTGTGGGAAAGGGTGCAAAATACCTCTTTTGCATTCTCAGTTTGATATCAAGCCATGAGCTATGAACGTTCCTTTTATGCTGCTTTCCTCATGATTAGCTTGATTACTGACAATTTTATAAAATCCTTTAGGTACCAGATCATGGTAAATGAATGAGATTATTGATCCTCTTGTGGCAATCTTAAATTGCCATTTCTTTAGAACACAGATTTTTTTTACCCTATTGGCTTATAGGAACAGTGATTAAATACACATGATGTTTTACCCTTAAGGAGAAGAAAAATACATATCATTGGTGAGGCCTCAGGTGGACTATTGTGTGCTGCTCTAGTTACCACTCCATTAGAAGGATGTGATTAAGCAAGAGACTACTCAGAAAAATTCACAGAAATTTTGCTTGGATTTCAGGGCTTGACACTGTTTTTCATGGAGCAGAGGAGGCTGAAACTTGATAGAAGCCTATAAAATTATGAGGGCCATAGAAAGGATAAATTGCCACAGTCTTTTTCCGAAAGTAGGGTAATCTAAAGCCAGGTTTAATTGAGAGAGGAAAGACTTAAAGGAATTCTGAGGGGTCAGATTTTCACAAAGCTGGCTGGATATGTGGAACAAGTTGGCAAAGTATGTGGTAGAGGCAGGTATAATTACAATGTTTAAAAGACAGTTGAAACATTTGGACAGGTACATGTATAGAGAAGATTTACAGGGACATGGGCCAAAGATAGGCAAATAGGGTTAGACAGTGAACAAGTTATGTTGAAAGACTTCTTTCCATGCTGTATAACAGTGTCAATCTATCCACAAAAGCATTACTTGAAGTTTGAAGTGCTTCAGGAAGACAGTGTTTCTCCTTACACCATACACTAAATCCTTGTTATTCATGAGGGATAGCAATGCTGCCTTACTTCAAATAACAAAAAAGCACAGCTAAAACTAAAGCCTCTTGCAATGACACCAGTACTGTAATGATCAACCCCTGCATGACATAACTATGGAAGTTTCATCTTCTATATATCTGCACCTTCTTAAAGACTGTTAGGGGTGTCTGACTGGAGTTTTAAAAAATGGATTAGCAGGTGAGGCGAGTGGGGGGTGTTGGGGGTTGGTAAGACAAAGTAATAGAGGCCAACATTGGAAGGATCCAAATGGTCATGGAGAAGCTATCTTCAAGAGAGAGAGAATGAGAGAGAATAATAAAGAATGGGAAAGGGTATTCTCCAGAAAGAAAGCTGTATTTTAAAGCATCAGCATACTGCCACATTCTTAAAGGCTTTTAAGAGGTGGCTTGGCAGTGATGCTTAAATATGAAAAAATGAAAAAATATTTATTGCTTATAGAGATACTCGCAAATCCTTCTAATTTTTGTGTTTGTTTTACTTAACTTGTTCAATGCAGAGGTCTGCCACATAAACAACTCACTGTAATACCTAAAGTGGGTGACTGTGGACTTTAATACACAGAAAAACCTCGCTTGTGATTTTGTCAGATATTGGTTTATTTATGGGGGTTGTTTCTAGCTGAAATTGCCCAATGTCTGACTGAATTTATTAATGCAGTGAGCTTTCTTTCAGTTCCACCAGGCATTAGAAACTGACCTTCCATCTGCAATATGATTCCTGACTGTCAGTAATGACATGATCAAAATGATGAGTGGCAACTCCCAGTGATTTTGTGGACTATATAAGGAATTTCCTGCCAAATTTCAGAGCAAAGAACTGAAATTTCTTCCCTTTCTAATTTGCCTTGATAGTTACTGTACATCCATTAATAGGCACAAACTTGAGACAGTATTGTGCTTATCAAATCATGATTTATAAGCAAGGTATGTGAAATCCCTCAGGAAAGTAAGCAAGCTCAACATAGACTTTGCAATCAAAATCAATTTGAAGGGAGTCACTAACTCCAGAAGATAAAGGGATGGAAATTTCTACATGGCAATTATTTTCTCTAGGGTCCAGTGACCAGTCTCTTCCTCATGAAATAAATCGAATCAGCTGGGATTTGCCACCGATTGTTTGGGGATTATATCTTCTGACCGTTGGAAACAGGGCAGCAGGGAAAAATTCAGATTTTTAAACACTCCTGAAACTGGAACAAAACAAATCACGGCAAGAAATTGTCAGCAGCATCGGAAGTGTTCATGAAAACTGCCAACTTTAATTATTCAAATTGCATAGCTGATCCTGTCCAAGGCATTGTTCTGAGAGCTTAAGCAAACACCTGGCATTTGGAATCATTTCTTGGTCTTGTCTGTAAATCTCAGTTTATTCACTGTACCCACTATTCAACCAAATATGTTGGCCTAATGTTTTAATTAACTGCTGCTAAACTATTGAACTGGAGGTGGAGAGGAAGGGATAGGTATGGTTCAGTTAGCGAGATACATGATAGATCATGGTTCAAACCACAGTTTCACCACCACCCATGTAAAAAAATTACATATTTTTAAAGAAGCAGAGAAGGACTGAAATATTTAGGATGTGTTTCCCAAGCAGATAACAATACAAATATTTTGATTATTGGAAATTAGGTTTAATAAAGATAAATCTCGTCAGATAACACGGACCTGTGTCTTCCATTGCTAAATTGTTTAATTTTACCATTGAGGAACTGACTGTTGTGATCCAGAATTAATAGAAAGGGATGAATATAGGACTGTAAATCTAAATATAGACTTGTCCCTACATTCTTTAGGGTCAGTCACTGACAGATCAGACAGCAATTCCCTTAGGAACATCAATGATTTGCCAATTGAGAGAAGATGAAATGATGTTTCTTTTAAATCTGAGCACTTAACTAAAATCCATCTTAATTTTCTAACAATTTAAATAAAAACAACTCAGAAAAAAAGCAACCGATCTGCTGTAATACTGACTGAACCATAGGAAAAAAACTCTTAATATAATTCAAATATTTCAAACTCAAAGTAACATCCTTATTTAAATCACAAACAATACAAAGAATCAGTGTAATAATAAATTTACTTTGAACTTGGGCTGTACTCTGTAGTTTAGGAAAAAAATGAGAAGGAATCTCATTGAAACCTACAAAATTGTTATAGGTGTCAACAGGCAAGCTGAGAATTACTACTTTCTGCACTAGGCAACAGGCAGCATTTGATTTGAGTGTGGCATCAAAGAATCCCTCAATAAGTTTGATGGTTACCTCCATTGCAAAAGGTGATCATTGAGTTTTTTGGAGGCCCATCCCCCATACCCGAGGAAAATACTGCAAGAGTTCCTCAGGAGAGTAACCTTCTAAATAATTTTGGGAAAATATTTATATGATTACCAAAAGGCTGTTTTCAGATTACAGATTGTGTTTTTATTCATATACAGTAAATGTGGATGTTACTGACAAGGCAAGTTCATTCTTAGATACAATAGAGATAGAAATGGAGTCTAGTTGCATCAGTATTGGTGAAGGTATCAGCATAGTGCTTTTAGTTAGGGAGATCCAGAATAATATCCCAGAGATGATGAATGATACTCTGCAATTTGGAGTCTTACAGGTACTGCCCTGCCCTTCTAAATATGATAGGTAACTATCTCGGGTGGCTCCGTTGATGAAGTCTTGGAAGTTGCTGATGGTGTGGATGTTGCACGTTGGTTTGTAACCTCTCCATCACTATGAACGTTTCCACTGTCTTGTTCTTGTTGTCACTGTGTGCATATTTACATTTCTGGTTCACAATGACCTCCAGGATGTTGATCTGGGAACAAGAATAGTAATGTTGCAGAGTGGCAGGAGTAAGTTTTTGCACTTTTTTGTTGGAGACGGTTATGTTTTAAGAATTGTAGACGTTATTTGTCTTTTATAATCCTGAACATGAATGTCCTTAAGCATTAGCAATTAAAGGTTGCTTCATTACACGGAGTCTTATGAATGAAGCCTTTGGACAATTGTTAGTGAACATTCCCAATTTTGATGTTATAGAGGAGAGAGACCTATGCAACCAAAGATATCTGGCCTTGGGTTACTATCCTGAGGAACTCTTGAAGTGCTGTCCAGGAGTGTATGGGTGTTGGGCCTCCAAAATAAATTTGTGATCTCTTTTTACAGTGGAGGCAACCTTCAACCTTATTGAGGTCTTCTTTGATGCCACACTCAATTCAAATGCTGCCTGTTGCCTGCTGCAGAGAGCAGTAATTCTCAACTTTGCCTTTGGAATTGAGTTCTCTTATTGTGATATAAGTAAGAGCCAAACGGCCCTGCCAAGTCCAAGCTGAGCTTCAGAGAAACACTGGAGAGGAAAAGCAACTTCAGTGCACCACTGACAACATTTTCCATTATTTTGCTGATCACGGAGAGTAGGCAAATTAGGTGGCAATGAGCCAGATTGAATTTGTCCAGCATTTCTGGGCAGGACATACCTGGGCAATTTCTGGCTCAGTGTCAATGCTACCATTATACTTGAGTAGCCTGCCAGAAATGCATTAGCTCCAGAGCACAAATGTTTTCAGCAACACAGCCCAGATTTTGTTGGAGCCTTAGTCTTTGCTGTTTCCAACGCATCCTGTTCTTCCTTGATGTTGCATGGCTTAAATGGAATTAGCTGAAGACTGTGTTGCTGGGATCCTCAGCAAGAGGCTGAAATAGATAATTTCATACAGTTCTGGTCACTCCACTTTTTTTCAATACAGCATGAAATATACTGTTTCAGCCCTTTGAGATACACTGCCCAGCAACCCCCAACAATCCCTATATAACCCGAACTTAATTACTATCTAACCTGCCCGGTATATTTTTGGGCTGTGGGAGGAAACAGAAACCGCTGAAGGAAACCCACGCATTTCACAGGGAGGACGTACAGAGGCTCCTTACAGAGGATGCCAGAATTGAACTCCAAACTTCTGATTCCACGAGCTAACCGCTACGCTGGGATAGGAAGGATGTGGAGGCTTTGGAGAAGGAGCAGAAGAGGTTCACCAGGATACTGCCTGGATTAGAGGGCATATACTATAATGAGAAGTTGGACAAACTTGGATTATTTTCTCTGAAGACTGAGCAGAGATCCGATAGAGGTTTATAAGATTATGAGAAGCAGGGATAGAGTAGACGACCACATCTTTGTCCAACAGTTGAAATGCCTGACACCAAAGGGCATCTATTTAAAGTGAGAGGAGGTAATTTCAAAGCAGATGTGAGGGGCAAGCTTTTTTTCAGCACAGAGGATGGTGGGTACCTGGAATGTGCTGCCTAGGGTGGTAATAAAGGCAGATATATTTGGAATTTTTAAGAGACATTTAGGTAGACACATGAATATGAAGGAAAACAGGATATGAAAATTATGTAGGCATGAGGGATGAGTTCTGTTGGCCATTTGATTATTAGCTTAATTGGTTCAGAACAATATTGTGGGCTGAAGGGCCTTTTCCTGTGCTGTACTATTCTATGTTCTATGATCTATGTTCTATCTGTCTGGTAATTCCATTGAGGATGGTTATGAACACTTCAGTCTACTTTTACTCTAATATATTTCATTCCGCCAACTGTAATAATGTCTGTGGATGTTTTCATTTCACAGCTATTTACAACCGGATATGCAAGGACTTCTGACCCTTCATTTGATCTATTGATATTTGGATCATTTAGCTTTGCCTGCAACATGCTGCTTCCACAGTTTGTCATACGCTGTATCTTCATCTCACTGGCATTTCGCTTTTAGCATGCTGAGAGTAGAATGCTGCCTCCGCTATGCGCTTGCATGCTGTGCCATGGCTTCATCAGATTGGCATTTCCGTTTTAGATACACCTGATGCCAGTCCTGGCATGCTGTTCTACATTCATCATTGAAACATGCTTGGTCCCCTGGCCCGAGAGATAACAATTGCCTGTGATAGCCATTTAGAAAATAATTGTCCTTGTGAAGTTACTTTTATCTGAGATTTAATCTTGAAGCTTTGTTGAGTTCATATTTTTATGCAACTAGATGGAAAATTTAAAGTGGCAGCAACTACAGTACTCTTCAGACGGTGACTGAAGAACTGGATTCATATACTGAACTTAGCTTTGCCCACTCTCTTCATGCTGACCAGAAGGCACCGTTTACACCAATCTCATTCTCTATTCTCCCAATATTCCCATCAACTCCTCCATATTCTACCACACATCTACACACCAGAGGGAACTGAGGAAGTCAGAGAACACCAGAATACTTAGAAGAAACCCATCCATTCACACAAAGAACATGCAGCCACCAGACAGACCACACAGGAGGTAGGATTGAACCCTGGTCACTAGAACTGTAAGGCAACAGGTCTTCTAGCTGTGCCACTGGACCACTGTTCAACAATGTGATGAAAAAAGTGTTCTTCATGAAAATCAACTTTAAGCTAACCTCCATAATGTTGAACGTAGTTATCTAAAATTCATCCTTTTTTTATGAATAAGACTGCAAAGAAAAGTGTTTTCTTAATCTGTTTTCCCCTGCAGAATGATTAAAGGACAAAATTAAGGTTCTATATACATCTGATGCAGAATGGTTAATTGTAGATATGCTTGCATTAGAAACTCCAGTTCAATAAAAGTCCCAGAGTAACAGAACAAGAAATAAAAATCTAGTCAATTCTCTTAGATACTTAATGGCAAAGAGCATGTTGAATACAGCAACATCTGCATTTGTAGTCATCAGTGACCAGATCATAGAACACAGAAAATCTACAGCACATTACAGGCCCTTCAGCCCACAAAGTTGTGCCGACCATGTAACCTACTCTAGAAGCTGCCTAGAATTTCCCTACGGCATAGACCTCTATTTTCCTAAGCTCCATGTACCTATCTAAGAGTCTCTTAAAAGACCCTATTGTATCCGACTCTACTATCTTTGCTAGCAGTGCATTCCATGCACTGGCCACTCTGTGGGGAAAAACTTAACTCTGACATCCCCCTTGTACCTATTTCCAAGCACCTTAAAACTATGCCCCCTCATGTTAGCCATTTCAGCCCTGGGAAAAAGACTCTGGCTATCCACATGATCAATACCTCTCATCCTCTTCAAGATCAAGTTCACTCAACCTATTCTCATAAGGCATACTCTCCAATCCAAGCAACATCATGGTAAATCTCCTCTGCACTCTCTCTACAGCATCCACATCCTTCCTGTAATAAGGTGACCAGAAATGAACACAGTATTCCAAGAGGGATCTAACTAAGGTCCTAAGTAGCTGTAACATTACCTCCTGGCTCTTGAACTCAATCCCAAGGTTAATGAAGACCAACATACCATACACCTCTTAACAACCAGAACCAGGACTTAACTATATCTGCACATAAACAATGGTTCTAATTCACAAAATAAGAGGCTTGGTGTTCTACAGAAAATTGCTCTCATCTTACTCTAAATTTTTCTTCAGCTCCAATAAGGGAAATGAAAGTGTCGTAGTGCCATGTTATTCATACATCTGGATTGCTGCAACAATATGCAGGAGCCATCAAGCAATAGTCTGACCAGTGCCCCATCAATTGGTTCAAACATCCATTCCTTTCTCACATGCCATAGCTACAGTATGTTCTGAACCCACAGTGAACCACTCCAGTTGTTGGTACATCCAACACCGGCAATTCCAAAAGGCAGCTTAGCATGGGATCACCATCATCTCCATTTCCCCTTTTTACATTGTAGACCATCCTTACTTGGGTACGTTGGTTAGGAAGTTCCAGAAATTCTAATCTATGACGCTGAAGGGAAATCAAAGTTTGGGTGTATCTACCACGCTGACTATATAAATTAATTCAAGAAGATGACCTAAAGTTATCGTTAATCAGGCTTGGACAATAACTGACTACAGATATCTATGAGAGACTGCAGAGGTGCTGTACAGCTATCATCGAAAATGTGGACCCTTGTAGAGATACTTGCTTCATAGTTAGCCATTGGCGAAATTCCAGAAGACTGGAGGGTGTCTAATGTTGCTCCATTGTTCAAGAAGAGTAGCAAGGACAGGTCAGGGAATGGTGAGCCTGACTTCATTTGCAGGTAAGTTACTGGAGGGAATTCTGAGGGACAAGATTTACCATCACTTGGATAGTCAAGGCCTGATTCGGAACAGTCTGAATGGATTTGTGCTTGGGAAGTCATGTCTGATAAATCCAGTGGAGTTTTTTGAAGTGTTAATAAAGGGGATAGACGAAGGTAAGGCAGTGTATGTTTCCCTGCAGACCTTCTTATGATCTTTGTCATGGTCTTGCATGGAAGGCTGTTCTGAAAGGTTAAGTCACAGGGAGGGAACTGGCAAGGTGGATTCAGAATTGACTTGATGATAAGAAGCAGGGGGTGATGCCTGAAGGATGATTTTCCCACTGCAGACCAGTGACTGGTGGGATGTTTCAGGGGTCACTGTTAAGACTGCTATCATTCATTATTTATGTAAGTAATTTGGATACGAATATATATACCATAATTAACGAGTTTGCTGACAAATCTAAATTAGGCGGTTTGTTGAGAGTGAAGCAAGTTACAATGATTTGCAAAAAGATCTTGATCTATTAGGGAGATGTGCTGAGGAATGGCAGGCAGATTTCCACTTAAATAAGTATGAGGTGATGCATTTTGGAGAGTAAAACTAGCATAGGATTTAGAAAGTGAATGGCAGAGCACTGACGGATGTCATAAGACCATAAAACCATAAGATATTGGAGCAGAATTAGGCCATTTGGCCCATCAACTCTGTTCCACCATTTCATCATGGCTGATCCAATAGTCCCCTCAGTCCCAATCTCCTGCCTTCTCCCTGCATCCCTTCATGCCCTGACTAATCAAGAATCTAACAACCTTGCCTTTAATATACTTCAAGACTTGGTCTCCACAGCTGCCTGTGGCAAAAAATTCACCACTCTCTGGCTAAGCAATTTCCTCCTCATCTCTATTCAAAAAGATGCCCCTCTATTCTGAAGCTGGCTCCTCTGGTCTTAGACTCTTTCATCATAGGAAACATCCTCCACATCCACTATATCAAGGTCTTTCACCATTTGATAGTTTTCAATGAGAACCCCATCATTCTTCTGAATTCCAGTGAATACAACCTGAAAATTAAACCTCAGGGAATCCTGCACAAGATCTCCCAAGCCCCATTACACCTCAGTTTTTTGTATTTTCTCTCTATTTTGAAAATAGTCAACCATTTCATTTCATCTATGAAAGTGCATGACCATGCACTTCCTGACATTGTATTTCATCTGCCATTTCTTTTCCCATTCTCCTAATTGATCCTTACTTCTGTTTGGGGATCTGTATACATCTCTCTTCAGAATCTTTTCACCTTTGCATTTCTTTAGCTCTATCCACAATGATTCAATAACTTCCGACCCTTTGTCGCCTCTTTCTAATAATTTGATTTATTTTTATACTAATAGAGCAATGCTGCCCCCTCTGCCTTCCTGCCTATCCTTTCGATACATTGTGTATACTTGGTCATTAAGCTCGCAGCTATAATCTTCTTTCAGCCATGATTCAGTGATGCCTACAACATCATACCTGCCAATCTGTAACTGGGCTACAAGTTCATCGACTTTATTCCGTATATTGCATGCATTCAAATATAACACCTGCAGTCCTGTATTCACCCTTTTCAATTTTCTCTGATTTTAGGTTGCAACTGATCCTGTTGACTACAATTCTGCCCTATCAACAGCCTCTCCTCACTACGCAATGCCTCTGTTTGTAAACCAGCTACCTCACTTTCAGTACTATTATCTAGCTTTCCTGTGATACTTCTTGCATTGAAATACAGGCAGCTCACGATACTAGTCGCAGCATGCTCAACCTTTTGATTCCTAACTTTGTCTGAGGTCTTGCCAACATCTGCCTCCACAACCTCTCCACTAACTGTGACACTCTGATTCCCACCCCCTGGCAACTCCAGTTTAAACCCCTCCAGGCTGCATTAACAAACCTTCCCACTAGGATATTAGTCCCCCTCCATTTCAGGTGAAAACCGTCCCTTCTGTACAGGTCCCACCTTCCCTGGAAGAGAGCCCAATGATGCAAAATCTTATGCGCTCCCTCCTGCACCAACTTCTTAGCCACATATTAAACTGTATAGTCTTCCTAGTTCTGGCCTCACTAACACGTGGCATGGTTAGCATTCTTGAGATCACAAACCTGAAGGTCCTGCCCTTTAACTTAGCACCTAACTCCCTGAACTCCCTCTGCAGAACCTCATTACTCATCCTACCTATGTAATTGAAGCCTATATGGTCCATGATTTTAGGCTGTTCACCCTCCCATCCTCTGAGATATCCTGGGCCCTGACACTGGGTAGTATCATACCATCCGGAAATCTCCTTCACACCTACAGAACCTCCTGTCTAATGAATCCCCTATCACCACAGCTTGCCCCTTCCTTTCTGAACCACAGAGCTAGAGCCAGTGCTAGAGACCAGATCACTGTGATAGGTCAACCCCCCTCCCCCGACAGTATCCAAAGTGATATACCTGTTGTTGAGGGGATGGCTACAGGAGTACTTTGCATTGGTACCTTAATCCCTTTCCTTTTCCTGATTGTCACAAAGGGAACAGAAGGATCAGGACTCCAAGTGCATAGTTCACTGGAAGTGGCCACACAAGTCGACAGAGTGGCAAAGAAGCCATTTAGCATGCTGGCCTTCATCAGTCAGAGCACTGAGTTTAGGAGTAGGAGACTTGGAGTGTTGTGTGAAGAGATTTATGATGATGCTGCCTGGACTAGAGACCGCCGGAGTTATAGGGAGAGATTGTTCTTGCTGGATTTTTATTCCTTGGAGATCAGGAGAATGAGGGGGTAACCTCAGAGAAGTTTATAAAATCATGGCTGATGTTGTTCGTCCATCATCGACGTTGATGAAGACCTCGACTAGCGCTTGATTCGGATTTAAGTGAGGGAGAGTTGCGTAGCATCAGCCTCACCCTCTCTTCCCAATTCCCATCTGGTTCCAGTGGCAAGACAAGAGTCGAGACGATTGGAGATGGGACTAGGCGCAGTGGATGACCTGGACTTCTTCTGTGTCTTGTCATGCTCTACACATTCCACAACACTTGCAGAGACGCCTTCTTGACCGTTGGACCTTCCATTGGTCTCGTCCACTCAATCCACCGGAGTCTGTCTTCACATGCTGGGATAGACAACTCCCTATCTCACCAAGGGTTTGAGACCCATCGGCTACCTTCACCTGGTTTAGCCGGCTTGTCAAAGCCATTGCCCACGGTGTGGCTGCTGTCACATACAAACAGCTACAGGGAGCCACAGGTGAGAGTTGTGTGCCAGGTGGGGACCAAAGGTGGACTAACCGCCTTGAAAAGGACGTTACATGTTACCCCACCAGAGGTGCTACCCCTCCCTGACATCCCATAAACCCCTGGCTGTTATAGAAAAGGTGGACAGTCATAGTTTTTTTCCCCCAGGGTTGGTGAGTCCAGAACTAGAGGGTATAGGTACAAGGTAAGAGGGCAGAGACCTGACAAGCAGTTTCTTGACACAGAGTAGTGAGTATCTGTGCTGCCAGAGGAAGTGGTTGAAGCAGTACAGTTGTAACATTTAAGAAGCATTTTGATAAATGCATGGACGGTTATGGACTGAATGTGGGGAACTGCGGCTAGCAGGGTGGATGTCCTAGCTGGCCTACACCAATCAGGCTGAAAGGCCTGGTTCTACGCTGTATGGCTCTGACCCTATGTCACAAAATATAAGAAAAGGAAATGATGCTCTTCATTTATCTCTGAAATAGTGATTTCACAATTTATGCATGTTGATACAACATTAATCAGTCAGGAAGTTATAAGTTCAGACAATTGTCTGGGACTCATTTCTAGAATTTTTATTCATAATTTTTTGCAATAGCTTCATTACCAATCTTTTGCTCCTTTATTAATGTGATAAGATTTACTTGTGAGAAAGCTCAATGATTGTTTGATTTTAAAATGATAAAATGGGCCTATGTATTATGTAAGGTCAGTTCAATGTACAACACTAATTTCTCTTCTCTATTACAGCTATTCATACTTATATGTGATAATTAAGTGTAAGAATTTTTTCTTGGCATTTTGAATGACAATGAATCTTAAATGATAAACTCAATGCAAAATGTCCCTAAACAAGGAGAGTTTCTCATTGTTACTAAAATAGTCTATTTTAATTAGTTAATTAAAATGATCTTTAATAGGGCAATACATTTTTGTTCAGTTAGAAAATTATGCACAGCCAAGCTGTGATATACTGTAAGTTTAGTAGCTTTATCAATCAACACAATGGTGTTCCCTCCTGTAGTCGACTGGAACACCTAAGCATCATTAAATCTACATTTATTTCTATGTATTTGCAGCTGTGCCCTACTGATTTCCATTTATTATGTTAGCAGCCAATTATGTGGAAATCAGCCATAGCCTAGTTTTTAGCACTTGGCTAAATTTCTCATTTTAGGTGATGCAATAATCAATAAGTAACTGAATAGATCTGATTTACTCATTTCTTATGCAGAGTTCTATTTATTTAATGAAGCCAAACTGTAATGAGTTTAATGCATCTCTGCACTGGAATGAACAAGAGTTGGGTACATTTAGATACCAATCCCACTACAGGAAATTGGTAGTTTTGCTCCATTCTGTCCTTAATCCCCTGAGCTCTCAATTTCTTTCTGTTGTGTCAAATACTCAATACTCGTTTGCACAGAACTATTTTTAGTTCTGGCTCCAAAGGACTAGGATAGGAATGAATTCAAGTGAACTGTGGGTGCACCAAACACACAATTCAGTTTACAAGACCTGCCACACTGAGACAGAAATAATATTTAATTGTAGCCCCACTTCAAAGACTGCCTTGACTATTGTAGTGTACAACCTAGGCACCTAGAAAGTGTATAGGGACTCACATCTCACATCACTTTCATGAGAAGGAATATTGTCGTTTAATTTCTAGAATGGCCTGAACAGTGATGAGCTCTAGAAGAGGGGGTAAAAGGGGTGGGAAGTCTGCAGCACAGAGTAAAAAGCTCTATACAATTTAATTTCTAGGTTGTGTCTGGCAACTTCAAAGGACTCAAACAGCCTTCTATCAAGTAGATGAAGTGACGAACAGTATGTTCTTTTATATCAGAAACGCTCCAAAAGATCTGCTTGATAAAAAGTGGCAGGCAGAGTCAAAACTAAAGCCAATAATCAAAAGATGTGGGAGTAGGTGATAAAATTCAAGCTTGAGGAAGTCTGCCAAGAGAAGGCTCCTTGGTTTACACAGGATGTGATTGATATAATTAATTGAATTTAAATTCCCTTGTTGCCATGGTGGGATTTGAACTCTTGTAGTGGATCATTAATCTAGGTCCCTGAATTATTGGTGCAGGAACATAATCACCATGCTACTAAACCCCCCATGTAGAAAGACAAATTAAGGAGGCTACTGTGTCAGTATGGTGACCATGGGCTAAGGTGGAGGAAAGGGAATATGGATTAAATTAAGTAGTGGCAAATGGGCCCTTAATAGGTGTCATTCTTCATAGCATTTGGAATGATCTTTAACTTTATTTTTTTTATTTTTATTATACTTGTTTCAGGATACGAGCCAATAAAATATACCAATTAATTAATAAAATAATTTGCTTAATGCATTGAACTGTCACAGTCAATCATAAAAAACATAATATTGTCAGATTTGATAGACAAAATCCATAATCTAATTAGTCTGTAGTGCAGATCAGATTGGGCAGAAACAAATTACCGTCTGCATTCTTGTAAATGCAGCACTTTGACTTTGTTTTTGTTTTTCAGATTGAGGAATAGACAGCAGTGAATGTGTGATTTCATGTGAGACACTATAATGTTTAATGTCTGTAGCCAGAATCACTTTGTACAGTACTTACTTACGATAAGACCATAAGATATCGGAGCAGAATTAGGCCATTTGTCCCATCGAGTCTGCTCCACCATTTCATCATGGCTGATCCAATTTTCCTCTCAGCCACAATGTCCTGCCTTCTCCCCAATTCCCTTCATGCCCTAAGCAACCAAAAACCTGTCAGCCTCTGCCCCAAGTAAGAATAAAGACTTGGTCTCCACTGCTGCCTGTGGCAAAGAATTCCACAGGTTCACCACTTCCTGACTGAAGAAATTCCTCCATCTCCATTCTAAAAGGACGCCCCTATATTCTGAGTCTGTGTCCTCTGGTCTTAGACTCTCCCACCATAGGAAACATCCTCTCCGCATCCACTCTATCAAAGACTTTCAACATTTGATTGGTTTCAATTAGGTCACTCCTCATACTCCTGAATTCCAGTGAACATAGGCCCAGAGCCATCAAAAGCTCTTCAAATGACAAACCTTTCAATACAGGAATCATTTTTGTGAATCTTCTTTGAACTCCCTCCAGTTTCAGCACATTCCTTCTAAGGTAACAAGTCCAAAACCGCTCACAGTACTTTATAAAGTCTCGATATTACATCCTTGCTTTTATATTCTAGTCCTTTTGAAGTGAATGCTAATGTTCCATTTGCCTTCCTCACCACGGATCCAACCTGCAAATTGACCCTTTTGGGAATCCTGCACAAGGACTTCCAAGTCCATTTGAGCCTCAGTCTTTTGTATTTTCTCTCCATTTGGAAAATAACCTGCACTTTCATTTCTTCCACCATACACTTCCTGACACTGTATTCCATCTGCCATTATTTTGCCCATTCTCCTAACCTGTCCATGTCCTTCTATACACCTCTACTTCCTCAAAACTACCTTCCCCTCCACCTATCTTCATAGCATCTGCAAACTTTGTAACAAATCTATCAATTCCATCATCCAAATCATTGACATATAATGTAAAAGAAATGCTCCCAACATGTAACCCCGCAAAACACCACTAGTCACCAGCAGCCAACCAAAAAAGGCTCTCTTTATTGCCACTCTTTGCCTCCTGCCAATTAGCCACTGCTTTATCTATGTTACAACCTTTCTTGTAATACCATGGGCATGTAGCTTGTTGAGCAACCCCATGTGTGGCACTTTGTCAAAGGCCTTCTGGAAATCCAAGTGCACAACATCAACCAATTCTCCTTCTTCTATCCTGTTTGTTATTTCCTCAAAGAAACCATGCTGACTATGGTTTAATTTATCATGTCCCTCCAAGTACCCTGAGACTTCATTCTTAATAATCAACTCCAACATCTTCCCAACCACTGCCGTCAGACTAACTGGCCAATAGTTTTGTTTCTTCAGTCTTTCTCTCTTCTAGAAGAGTGGAGTAACATTTGCAATTTTCTAATCTTTCAGAAAGATTCTAGAATCTAGTGATTCTTGAAAGATCATTACAAATGCCTCCACGATCTCTTCAACCACCTCTTTCAGAACCCTGGGGTGTACACCATCTGGTCCATGTGACTTATCTGCTTTCAGACCTTTCAGTTTCCCAAGAACCTTCCCTCTAGTTATGGTAACTTCACGCACTTCATGACCCCTGACACCAGGAACTTCTACCATACAGCTGGTGTCCTCACTGATGCAAAATACTTACTCAGTTTGCCTCCCATTTCCTTGTCCCCCTATTATGACCTCTCCAACATCAGTTTTCAGCGGTCCAATATCCACACTCGCCTCTCTTATGCATCCGAAGAAAATTTTGGTATCCTCTTTAATATTATTGGCTAATTTACTTTCATCGTCTATAACGTTTGGGAAAAGCAATGTTTGTTTTTTGCTTTGATCCACTTTTACCAGTATGTTATTGAAATGTCCTGTTGATGATGGCATCCATCTTTCTCGAAGGACAGCAGAGAGCAGCACTGGAGTGACCTCTCCAGAGCACAAGCCTGGGCGGAAGGTATGGAGATCCTGAGATGCCAAGTCATCAACATCCCCCTCTTGACCTCATCAGTGTAGTCCAAAAGAAAGCAAAGCAATACGTTTGGCACCAGCTTGGCTGCAGGAGCTGCCATAAGGATGTTCAGTGACACCCTGTCACCTTTGGGGCTCTCCACCTGATTTAGTCCCGTAGCCTTTGTCTTTCCCGAGGCTGCCCACAAGGCAGTGAGGCTAATTGCCCATAGCTGGGGGAAATGTCTTAAGGTCAAGAATATAAGAATATTATTCTTTGATTTTGATTTATTTTGGTTTTCATGTTATCAACAATCTTTTCAATCTGATCTACTTTTATCTTTCCTCAATCTTTTTTACCAATTTACTTAAATCGATCCCACAGTAACAATATCTACTTTAGTTGGTTTTGCTGTAGTGTGGAGATTAACGAAACATTGTGTTGATATACAATCAGCTAAAGGAGCTGAAAGTAAGAACAAATCACTGCAGGTGCCAGATGGCTGAACTGAAAACAGAAATAGTCACGAATGTTCAGCAGGTCAGGCTGCATCTGTGGAGAGTGATACTTCAGATTAATTGGCCATTCCTCAGAAACTGAGAAAATTTAGAAATCAAGCATACAGATTACTGGGGAGGTGTGGCAGGAACTAAAGTGATATTTGTGTTAGGCTGGAGAGGAAGTGAGATTGAAAGGCGAGTAATGATGGTCTGAGTTGAAAGAGTTGATGGGGACATATCAGTCATAAACAGCCTGGAGGAGCTGAAAATAGGAGACAAAAGAAATCAAAGGAGAGTTTTATTGTATTGCTTGCTGCTCCTGACCCCAAATTGCTCTGCAATTTGTGTGTCAATAAAATCATGTGTTATTCATCTCATTGTTATTCTGACAGTGAATTATGACCTATCTGTGGATATTTTTTCTTGACATGGCCATGTCATTAGTGATCATACACAAGCTTGTACATTGCAGTATAATTACAATAGCTCAAGTTGATGCTATTTTCCTGTGAATCCTGCTAAATTCAAGGCTCCCTTAGTGTGCCAACCACAGAATTTTAATAAAACAGTTGATCTTCTCTAAAATTTAAAGACTAATAGTTGTAAATTCAAATGTGGAATTTTACCAGAGCTCAGCTACTTGCCAACATAGATTAGAAAACTAATTCAAATGTGGTTATAATGTTTAACCATTTTGTTGTTGGTTAAGAAACATGTATTAAAATATTAGCATTGTTGGGAAAATAAGCTGGTCCCTAAATGCATAGAGTTAAAAAGCATTTAGCCAATGAAATATAGTACTGATCTGCTCTAATGTAAAAGCTGCACCAATGGCTTTGCTGCTCTCAGAGAATTAAACACTCGTCTAATATAGATGCCTGGATGTTTTATTGTCATTCAGCATTTAAATCCCCACTGGAGTGTGTATCGACAAAATAAATCTCAGTTTATCCACAAGATAGAGGGCTACAAGGTGGTAAATTACCTCCAGTTTCATTTATTGAAGCTGAATGTTTAGGAGCTAATGCAGAGAAATTAAAGTAGTACATTTGCAAGGGCCACGGCTGTCTGACTTACAGAGTCTGAAGGAACACTGTAAGGCTGGACTTGGAGCTCTGGAGATGGAAGTTGTGAACAAGACTCAACAATTGAGGTAGGACAGTAATGTTTCAAAATGTCTATCGGTGTATTTAACAATGTAGGATCATTAGGTTCCGGCACTCAGCTGGATGCTGATAATTGATATATCCAAGGAAATAGCTTCATAGATTCTGAATAACAGAGGTGGTACTGAATGCAACACCAACCGGTAATGGTCAGTCTTCCAGCCTTTTGTTTTCTTAAAGTAAATGATTTCAGAAACTATCTGTGTATTGTTAAAGATGATTGACACAATTACTAAAAGAAATGCATAAAAATTAAGAAAATGAAAATGCAACCTTCCAGAAAAATAGTATCTGCTGTTCTCAGAAGAGTTGACCTTTGTTTTAAACAGTTTATACAGAATGAGCATTGCTCCACTTTGTGCAGAGGATTATGTGATATGTACAGCGGGTTTGCTCTGGAGAGTAATAGTGATAAATAATCAAAAATGCCACCCAATCTGCATTTGGTTTCTCTGGTCCAGAGGATTCCACATTGTGAACACAGCATGCAGTATGTTAGATTAGGTTACCTCTTTACATTAAATCCATTGGAGGATCACTCAGAGTTCGCAGCTGTCTGCTATTTTGTTTCTCCATTCCACTCAAACTCGGTCCATGGCATCCTGCATTGCTACACAAATGTGAGGAACATCACTGAATCCTCCATCCAGGCACTTTGTACCCTTCTGGACCCAATATTAAATTATACAATTTCAGATACTTCAATTCCTCAATATAAAACGGAGCTGGGAACTTCAGCTATAACAGAACCATCTGTAAAGTTGGCTTAGTTTGTTTACCATGCTATTAGTATCAGCGAGATGGACATGCATGATCATGCATTTCACACTTCCCTTATTCCTTTATCTGTATCTCAATCTCTTACTGAATCATATTCATCCATCTACCGGATGACATGTACAGTTTAGCCTAATGTTAATCCTGATCTCACCCTACCAGAGATACTCCCTCTGACCTATCCATCCCCATTCCTCACCTTTCCTGCATGTTCTAATGTGCACATCACATATCCTCTGCACAAAGTTCAGCTACTTATCGACATGGATTAGAAAACTAATTTAAATGATTTTATGATGGTTAACCATTTTGGCTTGATATGTTGACTCTGTTTGTCTCTCTATTGATACTGTACCACCTACTGAGTGTCCTCATCATTTTAGAGTCATAGAGTCATAGAAAAGTACAGCACAGAAAAAGGCTCCTTGGCCCATCGAGATTGTGCCAAACCATTTAAACTGCCTACAAGCTGACTATCTGCTTTGTTTTCTATTATCCCTAAGTCCCAGTTTGTGTAGAAGGGACCTGAAGAAGGATTGTAGCACAAAATGTCGACTATTAATTCATTTCCATAGATGCTGTCTGATCTGCTGAGTTCCTTCTGCATTTTGTGTGTGTTGCTGTTGTTTCATACTTTGGTATGTCAAACTGCATGTTTAAAACTCCATTTGCATTATTTCTGGGCACCACATTCATTCTGAGCTTCCTTTTATCTCTGTCCTCCTCTTATGATTCTAAAAGTGTATATTAGTCATTAGGAGTCATTAGCCAGCTGCATTGTCTGAACTCATTGATACCTGTGTAAATGAATGTGATTCTGACAATAAGATCAGTGTGGCTTCAGTTAAATAAGGATCTGTGTATAACTATGTCAAAGACTTTTTTACAAAAGGTTTTCCCTGAAGTTGAAACATTCACTATCATATCAATTCATAATATTTTCCCCATGATCATTTTGCATTTGTTTTCATCACGTCAATTGATACAGCCAACAACTATGCTCCTTATATGACAGAACAACTATGTTTTTGAGCAAACTTACATCTTCAAAGATATATGTTGTGGGCATATTATATATGTGTCCCTAATATATATGTATTGTAATTTCTTCTAGTATGCTTTCCTTGATGTGAAAATGCTGCTGCACTATTTTAGAAAGTATAGTCCTACTTTGGTGTCTTATGCCATTATAACCTCAAAAAGACATATACTAAATTGTCAAGTACATTTTCTAGATAGGAAATGGATAGAACCAATTTTTGCAGGGCTCTGGTGCTCTGAAATATGTCTAATGCCATAGCGAGCTTATTCAATAATCCATAGAAGCTGGACAAGACTACATATGCATCGTCACAAGAGAAGTTATGGCTGATTTAGATCTCTTAAGAAAAGCTATCAGTAAGAGGATGCACTAATCGTCCACACACGTCACTCCAACCCCCTGCACTCTGATCTTCAGTGGTATCTTCTTGTTGTCAAGCCTGTTAGCTGCTCAACAAGGAGATATCACTGAAAAGTTATTTCTGACAATCGATTTGGAGAACAAAAGACACTTCAGCTCATGTAAATTTCTTGTTAACCCAAAAAGATCGTGATCACAGCCATACCAATTTCAACCACAAAAGATTAATAAGTACTCGACATTTTGTACTATTCTGTAAGCCAACTGTTAACGAAAGGAGGAATTGCTGGGTGGAACCAATTTTCTCAGTCTAAAATGAAGAAAAGTCATACATTGTGCATCTTATCAAATGCTGCATCATTGTTTTCTTTTAAATTGCAGGACAGAAAATAGATAAAGGAAGGATTTACTGGAAGGTCGCAAGAACTCAAGCGAGACAAAATGTTACAGTCAAGGCTTGCCCTTGGATGGATTGTG
Source organism: Mobula hypostoma (assembly GCF_963921235.1). NCBI lineage: Eukaryota > Metazoa > Chordata > Chondrichthyes > Myliobatiformes > Myliobatidae > Mobula > Mobula hypostoma. The sequence goes on from NC_086098.1 coordinate 201,777,613, forward strand.
TTAGGTGTCACGGTTTTTATGAGTCCCGGTTCTGCTCTCCTTTCTCAACGATTGAAAGGCCGCTTTCAGCGAGACCGCAGGAATATCAGACCAAATATCATCCTTATTTACACTGATGATCAGGATGTGGAGCTTGGTAAGATCATTTAAGAAAAACACAGTGGCTGTTCAAAAATGTGAATTCTATAATAAATTCATGTATATTGTCCTTCCTATATTTTTTCATAGGAAATGGTTTCATTGCTATGAAACCATTCATTTACTTGAGCCTTGCTTTGATTTCCTTCTTGATGTCCATTCATAGTATTTTCTTTGTCAAAACTCTTAACTTTTCCTCCAACACAGACATTTAATATGTTCCGAAACCTAAGCAAAATATCCTGGAAACACTCAGAAGATTATTCAACCTCTGAGGGAAGGAAAACAGTTAACATTTCAGTCTGAAGGTTCTCCATCAGAAGCAGCAGAGAGAGAAAGCACATTGGTTTTATGTTGCAGAGAAACTTTGGGGCAGTGTTGGCTAATTATGATAACTTGCAGCTTGGGCTGCTATGAATTATTGGAATAATGAGAAGATGATGAAGAAGTGTGTTAAAATAGCAGGATAGGATGTTCTACTGGAGTGTGGCGGAGTCTAATGCCAATGCCATAGCTGGATGATTGGCAGCAGAATTGGCTCAGAATCAGAATCAGGTTCATTATCTTATAAGATATGAAATTTGTTGTTTTGTGGTAGCCGTACATTACGTTACTTTAATTTGTCGAATTTGTATAATGTGTTGGCGCGTGGCCAAGTGGTTAAGGCATTCGTCTAGTGATCTGAAGGTCGCTAGTTTGAACCTTGGCTGAGGCAGCGTGTTGTGTCCTTGAGCAAGGCACTTAACCACACATTGCTCTGCGATGACACTAGTGCCAAGCTGTATGGGTCCTAATGCCCTTCCTTTGAACAACATCGGTGGTGTGGAGAAGGGAGACCTGGAGCATGGGCAACTGTCAGTCTTCCATACAACTTTGCCCAGGCCTGCACCCTGGAAACCTTCCAAGGCACAAATCCATGGTCTCACGAGACTAACGGATGCCTAAAAAAAGAAATATGTATAATAAATAAATAGTACACATAAAGGAATAATAAGGTAGTAGTCGTGGGTTCATGGACCATTCATAAATCTGAAGGTAGAGGGGAAGAAACTGTTCCTAAATCACTGACTATGGGTTTTCAGGCCCCTGTACCTCCTCTCTGACAGTAATCATGAGAAAAAAACATGTTCAAAATGAGGAGGGTTTTTAATGCCTCTTGCAATGTTCAGGAAGGTTGTGCTTACGGTGGAACTGGCTGAGACTACAGCTCTCATCAGCCTCCTTTGATCTTGTGCATTGGAGTTTCCATACCAGCTGGTGACGCAACCAGTCAGAATGCTCTTCACTGTACATCAATAGAAATTTGCAAGAGTCTTTGGTGACATACCAAATCTCCTCCAACACATAACAACACATAACTGACATGCCTTCTTTATGATTGCGTCAATGTGTTGAGCCCAGGACAGATTCTCCAAGATGTTCACAGCCAGGAACTTACCCTTTCTACCACTGACCCCTCAATGAGGACTGGTACATGTTCTCCCAACTTCCCCTTTGTGAAGCCCACAATGAATTCATTGGTGTTCCTGACATTGAGTGCAAGGTTATTGTTGTGGTACCACTCCACCAACTTAGTACACATGCTTTCCTAACATGGTGGGAGTCTTAAAATGGGAATTCTTGAAGGGGGCAATTTGGATTAGCAAGGGAAGAATTGGTGTGGTTGTTGCCACACATTTTTAGTTCATTCATCATTCCTTTTCATCTCTAATCAGAGCACAATAATGTCAAAGCTTCTTCAACCTCCGCTCTGTCTTACCCACATCCCTCCTCCCAATTTTACCTCTGATCCTCTATTTCTCTTTACCAACCCTGCCCTTCATCTCCTGAAGTCCAATGGATTCCCCTGACAACTTCACAATTGCTGCAGATTTTGGATGAAAGTTCTCCTTGGCTACAAAATGTGCACACCCTGTTCGACAGTTCACACCTTGTGCAGAATGGAGTTTCACTGCCAGTGGCTCAGAGAAAGCTGACCTGGATCGCTTCCTACACAGCCCACCCAAATGTGACTTTTCAATCACTGTATTAGTAAATCAGAACATCTCCAGAACTATTTTCACAACAATCCAGGTATGTCAACTGAGCAGGACTAGTATACTGTAAATAGGAAGTGGAAATTCAGTCAGTGGTGGCTCACAGTGATTTGAACATCTATAACAAACTGCAAGCAATTAAAATACTGGCCTCTAACGAAATCATCAAACCCAAGATATGAACAGGAGAAAAGTGGTAGCTTCATTTTTGGGGCAACCTGACAAGGACAAAGTTAGAAAGATTATGAATAGCAGACATGATTCACAGGGAATCTTGAGCTGTGCTTTTCTGCATTCCTATCCTCCCTTAGACTAACCATTTTCAATCTCAGTTTGTACTGCCTGTGCTTTCCATCTATCTTCAATCATACTCTTGTTTTAGGCAGATGTTGGCTTCCATTAACTATAGCAGCCAGTTGTCTTGGTACATGTTGGTACCAATGACATAGATAGGACAAAGGAGGAGGTCCTGAAGAGAGATTTCCAGGAGTTAGCAAGGAAGCTGAGAAGCAGGACCTCCAGGGTAGTAATCTCGGGATTGCTACCTGTGCCACGTGCTAGCGAGGGCAAGAGTAGTCGGATCAGGCAGATGAATGCCTGGCTGAGAGACTGGTGTAGGGGGCAGGGCTTCAGATTCTTGGATAATTGGGATCTCTTCTGGGGGAAGTATGACCTGTTCAAAAAGGACAGGTTACACCTGAACCCGAAGGGGACCAGTATCCTGGCGGGAAAGTTTAATAGAGCTGTTAGGGAAGGTTTAAACTAATTTGGCAGGGGGTTGGGAACCGGAATGATAGAGCGGAGGAAGGGGAAAACAGAAATAAATCTAAGATAGTGAGCAGTAAAGATGTCAGGAAAGACAGGCAGGTGATGGGGCAAATGTGTAGCCATTGGGATGAGTTGCAGTGCAATAAAGTTGCAGTGAAATCAAAGCAAAAAAGTATCAAATACTGGTCTTAAGGTGTTGTACTTAAATGCACGCAGCATAAGAAATAAGGTGGATGATCTTGTTGTACAGCTACAGATTGGCAGGTATGATATTGTGGCCATCACTGAGACCTGGCTAAAGGATGCATGTCTCTGGGAGCTGAACGTCCAAGGATACACGGTGTATCGGAAGGATAGGAAGGTAGGCAGAGGGGGAGGCGTGGCTTTATTGGTAAGAAATGATATTAAATCATTAGAAAGAGGTGATATAGGATCGGAAGGTGCAGAATCTTTATGGGTTGAGCTAAGGAATAGCAGGGGTAAAAGGACCCTGATGGCAGTTATTTATAGGCCTCCAAACAGCTGCAGGGATGTGGACTACAAATTACAACTGGAAATAGAAAAGGCTTGTCAGAAGGGCAGTGTTATGATAATTGTGGGGGATTTTAACATGCGAGTAGATTGGAAAAATCAGGTCGGCACTGGATCTCAAGAGAGAGAATTTGTAGAATGTCTGTGAGATGGCTTTTTAGAACAGCTTGTTGTTGAGCCCACTAGGGGATCGGCTGTACTGGATTAGGTATTGTGTAATGAACCGGAGGTGATTGGAGAGATTGAGGTGAAGGAACCCTTAGGAGGCAGTGATCATAACATGATTGAGTTCACTGTGAAATTAGAAAAAGAGAAGCCGAAATCTGATGTGTCGGTGTTTTCAGTGGAGTAAAGGAAACTACAGTGGCATGAGAGAGGAACTGGCCAAAGTTGACTGGAAAGAGACACTGGCGGGAAAGACGGCAGAGCAGCAGTGGCTGGAGTTTATGCGAGAAATGAGGAATGTGCAAGACAGGTATATTCCAAAAAAGAAGAAATTTTCGAGTGGAAAAAGGATGCAACCGTGGTTGACAAGAGAAGTCAAAGCCAAAGTTAAAGCTAAGGAGAGGGCATACAAGGAAGCAAAAATTAGTGGGAAGACAGCGCATTGGGAAGTCTTTAAAACCTTACAAAAGGAAACCAAGAAGGTCATTAAGAGAGAAAAGATTAACTATGAAAGGAAACTAGCAAATAATATCGAAGAGGATACTAAAAGCTTCTTCAAGTATATAAAGAGTAAAAGACAGGTGAGAGTAGATATAGGACCGATAGAAAATGATACTGGAGAAATTGTAATGGGAGATGAGGAGATGGCAGAGGAACTGAACAAGTATTTTGCATCAGTCTTCACTGAGGAAGACAGCAGGATACCGGACACGCAAGGGTGGCAGGGAAGAGAAGTGTGCGCAGTCACAATTACGACAGAGAAAGTACTCAGGAAGCTGAATAGGCTAAAGGTCAATAAATCTCCTGGACCAGATGGAATGCACCCTCGTGTTCTGAAGGAAGTAGCTATGGAGATTGCGGAGGCATTAGCGATGATCTTTCAAAAGTCGATAGATTCTGGCATGGTTCCGGAGGACTGGAAGATTGCAAATGTCACTCCGCTATTTAAGAAGGGGGCAAGGAAGCAAAAAGGAAATTATAGACCCGTTAGCTTGACGTCGGTGGTTGGGAAGTTGTTGGAGTCGATTGTCAAGGATGAGGTTACAGAGTACCTGGAGGCATATGACAAGATAGGCAGAACTCAGCATGGATTCCTTAAAGGAAAATCCTGCCTGACAAACCTATTACAATTTTTTGAGGAAATTACCAGTAGGCTAGACAAGGGAGATGCAGTGGATGTTGTACATTTGGATTTTCAGAAGGCCTTTGACAAGGTGCCACACATGAGGCTGCTTAACAAGATAAGAGCCCATGGAATTACAGGAAAGTTACATACGTAGATAGAGTGTTGGCTGATTGGCAGGAAACAGAGAGTGGGAATAAAGGGATCCTATTCTGGTTGGCTGCCGGTTACCAGTGGTGTTCCACAGGGATCAGTGTTGGGGCCGCTTCTTTTTACATTGTACATTAACGATTTGGATTATGGAATAGAGGGCTGTGTGGCTAAGTTTGCTGACGATACGAAGATAGGTGGAGGGGCCAGTAGTGCTGAGGAAATGGAGAGTCTGCAGAGAGACTTGGATAGATTGGAAGAATGGGCAGAGAAGTGGCAAATGAAGTACAATGTTGGAAAGTGTATGGTTATGCACTTTGGCAGAAAAAATAAACGGGCAGACTATTATTTAAATGGGGAAAGAATTCAAAGTTCTGAGATGCAACGGGACTTGGGAGTCCTCGTACAGGATTCCCTTAAAGTTAACCTCCAGGTTGAGTCGGTAGTGAAGAAGGCGAATGCAATGTTGGCATTCATTTCTAGAGGAATAGAGTATAGGAGTAGGGATGTGATGTTAAGGCTCTATAAGGCGCTGGTGAGACCTCACTTGGAGTACTGTGGGCAGTTTTGGTCTCCTTATTTAAGAAAGGATGTGCTGACGTTGGAGAGGGTACAGAGAAGATTCACTAGAATGATTCCGGGAATGAGAGGGTTAACATATGAGGAACGTTTGTCCACTCTTGGACTGTATTCCTTGGAGTTTAGAAGAATGAGGGGAGACCTCATAGAAACATTTCGAATGTTGAAAGGCATGGACAGAGTGGATGTGGCAAAGTTGTTTCCCATGATGGGGGAGTCTAGTTCGAGAGGGCATGACTTCAGGATTGAAGGGCGCCCTTTCAGAACAGAAATGCGAAAAAATTTTTTTAGTCAGAGGGTGGTGAATCTATGGAATTTGTTGCCACGGGCAGCAGTGGAGGCCAAGTCATGGGTGTCTTTAAGGCAGAGATTGATAGGTATCTGAGTAGCCAGGGCATCAAAGGTTATGGTGAGAAGGCGGGGCAGTGGGACTAAATAGGATAAAATGGATCAGCTCATGATAAAATGGCGGAGCAGACTTGATGGGCCGAATGGCCTACTTCTGCTCCTTTGTCTTATGGTCTTATGGTCTTATGGATGGAGACAGTTGAGTTTTATGTAAATAGGCCCATCGGTTTAAATCAGCCAGGCAATGCATCTTTCAGCAAAAGATCTTCGACCTGATATGTTAACTCTTTCTCTTTCCTCAGAAGCTGCTTGACTGTTGATTGTCAGAAGCGTTTTCTAGATTTTATTTTACATTTTCGGCAACTGCAATATTTGATTTTCATTCCTCACTTCTTTCAAACTAGGTTCTAACCATTTTTTGTTATCATAGCATATCTGCATCCAGTTAATATCAAGGCCAATTTTCCAGCCACCAAACAACATTTGATAAATGATCCTCAATGAAAATGATAAGACCAAACCAGTAACTCTCAATGTAATTTTTACACACACACACACACACACACACACACATTTATTTCATTATTGCTCTTTTACATAGTTAAAATTCTGGGCATTTCAGCATTAAGAAATACATATATAGATAATTCTTTCTAATTATGTTAATTGACCTGAAGCAAGATTTCTTTAAGCGTCATTATATATGTATATTGACGTAATGTTAAAAATGGATCTGGCTTTCTAATATCTTTGCATTGGTTAGAAATATTGCAATAATAATAATTAATTTACTAACTGTTTTTGTTACCAAATCTATAATAGGCTTTCTGGATTTATTCTGTTAGTCTCAAGGCAATGAAAATATCATCAGTTTGATTATATTCCAAAACAAATTATACATAAAGGAGATTTTACACAGCAACCAACCATTACCATTGCTGAAATAGATTGCACCATACATGTATATTTGTGGTTCTTTCAGGGTTTTGACAGAATTGCAAATACATCACATATTTGTCACACAAAGTAAATAGATACCTTGTCTTGCTTTAATTTTATAATTAAGATAGGTCAATTGGATATTCTGACCCTGGAACGGAGAATAGATAGCTTTTATTGAACCATTGCAAAATATCGAGATACAGTCAAGCAAGAGTAGATATGTGAACATTATTTCAGTACTTCAAACTTATCATGTTTATTAAATATTTTCAAATATTTCCTAAGATTGTACATATGGGAAAAGAAATGAGGCTAAAATTGGAACACCAATTAAATTCAAAGGTAATAAAAGAGTCAGTGGTAATCACCAAACAGAATACCATTAGCCTTGATGTCAGATGCCTGATAAAATGGGATTAGTGCTGAATAAGGTGTTTATAAGGGGTTGGTGAGGCATGGAACACGGGAGTAGAACCTTCATCCCCCTGATTTCACAGATGATCAACCACCCACACGCACTAATCCTCTATTAATCCCATTACCTTTTTAACTCTCCAAACATCCTTGCTAACTACCTCCAGTTTCTACCACTTGTTGTACACTATGGCAATTTACAGAAGTCAGTTAGCCTAACAATCTACACTGTATGTCTTCAGGTTGTGGGAGGACACTGGAAAATGCAGGAGAAACTCACACACTCCTAGAGAGAACATGCAAACTCCACACGAACAGCACCTACGGTCAAGATTAAACCCGAGTTTCAGGTGTGCGTGCCAGTAGCTCTAGCAGCTGCACCACTCTTCACCCTGAGTACTGTATCGCTATTATGCTCCTTGATGCACCACTCCTGGCTGGAGGAGAGTCCACGCTGCATGCAAATCTTGTTAGAAATTTTTGATTTTTATTGGGTGGTTATGCCTATCAGGAAGGATTAAGCAGGCTAGGACTTCAATCTCTAGATAAAGGTAAGCAGATGAGTACCTCAACAGAGATCTTCAAAGCTGTAAAAAGATTCCACAACTTTGTGTGGAGATGTATATGAAACCTGCCCCATAGATATACTGTAATTACTGGATAATTGGCAATATTCTCAAAAGGATAATCAGTCAGAATTTTAAAAAATAATTAGAACATGCAACTCGCTACCACAAGGACCAGAGCACCAGATCAGAAAGTGGAGGGATGGGGAGGAAGATCGATGTCAGGGCCAGTAACAACGGGTAGGTGCAAATAGATACAATAGGAAGGATAGTTTGAAGTGTGTGTATTTTGATGCTAGGATTATTATGGGTAAAGGTGATGAACTGAACGCATTGGTCAGTCTATGGAACTATGATGTTGTGGTCATTACAGGAACTTGGTTGAGAGAGGGATAGAAATGGATGCTTAATGTCTCAGGGTTTCAAAGTTTTAGAAAAGATAGAGAGGGAGGATAAAGAGGTGGGGGAGTTGCACTACTTTATTTATTTTTTTATTGAAGGAACGACACAATACAGAATATGTAATGCATTACATTTTCCTCCATTTTGCTTTTATATCTTACCCTCAAACAAAACTCCCCTCACCCACCCTCCCTGAACATACCATGGCAGCTAATATACTTACAATACAACACTTCACAAATACAAGGATGGACATTTCACAGCCATACCCTCACATTCCTTCAAAACAAAGGCCCACACACATCCACAACACGTCAGATGATCCAGAATACACTCATATAACACAGCCATACCCTCACATTCCTTCAAGACAAAGGCCCACACACATCCACAACACGTCAGATGATCCAGAATACACTCATATAACAATGCATCAACCACCCTATGAGGTAAATACGTTAAAAGGGGGCAAATCTCCAAGTACAATTAAATGCCCTTAAATGGTAGGTAATTCCTTAAGGCTCCTAAAATATGACAAGAAAGGTCCCCATTTTGAATAGAACTTTTTCACAGACCCCCTCAGAGTAAATTTAATCTTTTCTAGTTTCAGAAAAAACATTACGTCCTCTCACCAAACAGCAGCAGATGGGGAGTGGCAGATTTCCAGACCAGCGAGATTCTCCTACGGGCCAAAAGCGATGTAAATGCAATAATATCCGACTGGTTTGCATTTAAACCCAAAACATCATCTGCCACATCAAATACCATTATAACCAGGCAAGGTCTCAGTGTCACCCCCAAAACCTCACTGAAAATTTTAAAAACCAGTCCCCAATAGCCATCAAACCCAGGGCAAGATCAAAATACATGCACTAAACCAGCCGAAGAGAAGGAACACCTGTCATAGCCAGTGTCTGTCCCAGGATATATGTCAGCAAGCCTGGCTTTACTTAAATGTACCCTGTATAAAACTTTAAATTGTATGAGCCCTAGGTTAGCACATGATGACAAGGAATGAACCCTATTCAGTGCTTTTATCCAATATTCCTCAGCCAGATCCATACCACGGTCATCCTCCCACCTAGTCTTAGTTTTATTTAGATCTTGAACTCCCAAAGACATCAGCTGATAAAGAGATCAGCTCTTTATCATTAAAGCTAAGAGTGAGTTTTTCCCACACCATAGGAGGTGGTAGATCAGGAAAAGAGGGAAATTTTTCCTTGACAAAGTGGCGAGTCTGCGCGTATTTAAAAAAATGATTATGTGGAAGACCATATTTACTGCACAGGTCATCAAAACTATCAAATATATTATCAGTGTACAAATCCTTAATGTGCATAAGACCATTCAAACCCCATTGTCTAAAAACTGAATCGAGTGTAGAGGGGGGAAATAAATGGTTTCTATGAATGGGACCCAAAACTGAAGCTGATGTGAACTTATAGTGGCAGCGAAATTGATTAAAAATTTTGAGGGTGGAGAGCACGACTGGGTTAGATGTGAATTGAGAGAATTTCAATGGCAAGGAAGAATATACTAAAGCTGGGAGGGACGAGAAGTGGCAAGACTGTGTCTCAAGCAGGCACCAGTTTATATCTGGCTGGTGGAGCCAAAATAATACTTTTTGAATGTTCGATGCCCAGTAATAATGAATAAAGCTAGGAAGGCCCATTCCACCTACGTCACGACCTCTTTGGAGAATGTGCTTATTAACCCTTGGGACCTTATTTTCCCAAATAAAGGAGGTTATAGCTTGGTCGACTGACTTGAAAAATGATTTAGGTAAGAAAACTGGCAAGCACTGGAACAAATAAAGAAATCTAGGAAATATAGTCATTTTCACTGATTGAATTCTCCCAGCTATAGTAAGAGATAAACTGCACCATCTCTCAAAATCAGCCTTCATTTGGCTAACCTGAGGCCTGTAGGTAGCTTCAACAGAGATGTAAAAGAGCGAGTAATGTGTATTCCCAGGTATTCAAAACTATCTTGAGATAAAGGAAAAGGCAAAGATTCCTGTCGGATCTGTAGGGCCAAGTTATTAATGGGAAAGTATTTGCTTTTTTGAAAGTTCAGTTTACAGCTAGAGAAGGCTCCATATTGACCTAATAATGACACAATAGCAGGACTGCTACTTACAGGGTCGCTAACATAAAGTAAGTGGTCATCAGCATATAGGGATACATGGTGTTCCATGTCCCCTCTCCTAACACCTTGAAATAATGTAGTTGAATTAAGTGCAATAGAAAGAGGCTCAATTGCAGTTGCAAAAAGAAGAGGGGACAATGGGCAGCCTTGGCGAGTGCCACGTGTTAATGGGAAATAGTCAGATCGAGAATAATTCGTCTGTATGTACGCTAAAGGCGAGTGATATAATAGCTTAACCCAAGCTACAAATATTCTGCCAAATTCAAGTTTCTCCAAAACACTAAGCAAGTATACCCACTCCACTCTATCGAACGCCTTTTCCGCGTCCAAGGAGATAACAACCTTCGGACTCAGAGAGGCACTGGGTGAATAAACCACATCAACCAGTCGACAGATATTTTAAAAAATGGAGATTTTTAATAAAACCTGTTTGATTATCTGAGATTATCTTGGGAAGGGGGGTGTTCTAAACGGCACGCAAGCGCTTTAGCCAAAATTTTCAAATCCATATTCAAAAGTGAGATGGGGCTATATGATCCACATTGAGTCATCAGGTCCTTGTCCTTTTTAAGAAGTAGCGAAATAGATGCCTGTGAAAGAGTAGGGGGTAAGGAGCCGTTCTCCAAAGATTCCTGAAACACTTCTAGAAGGACTGGTGCGAGCTTACCCTTAAATTTCTTATAAAATTCTTTCGGATAACTATCAGGGCTTGGGGACTTACCACTCTGCATAGCCATAATGGTGTTATTAGTCTCTTCCCACCCAAGAGCCCGATCTAAATTCTCCACTTTCTCTGATTCAAGGGTTATCTAAAAAACGTTCCATATTTGTTGTATCTGAGGGAAACTCTGAGGTATACAGAGGAATAAAAAGCTGCAAAGATATTGTTAATTTCTTTTGGATTGCTTGTCAAGTTTTGGTGCGTGTCTCTTATCTGGGGAATAAGTTGTGATGCAGCTTGACATTTCAACTGATGAGCCATAAGCCAGCTTGCCTTGTCACCATATTCATAATAGAGGCCATGTGTCTTAAGAATTAATTGTTCTGATAGGTTTTGTAGATAGGAGAAAACTTCTCTGGCAAATCAGCCCGGATTTTATATAATTCTGCAGTGGGTGCCTCAGAATATTGCCTATCCAGGTCCAAAATAGATTGCGATAACACTTGCATTTCCTTCCTACGCTCTTTATTGGCATATGAAGTAGAAGATATTATTTGACCCCTCAAGTAAGCTTTTAAAATTCCCCAAAGTAAAGAATAGGATACCAACTCAGCTTTGTTAGTCTCGAAGAATGCATCAATGTTAACCATATATAACTACAAAGTTTCTCATTGGAAAGCAAAAGGGGTTTAAGTCTCCACAGAGGCCGTTCTCTAATGTTTAATAAAAACATAGGTCCAGTTTCACGGGCGAGTGATCAAATATAACTAGCAGTGTACTCAATTTGTCTAATCATTGGTAACATGGAGCTATCTATAATGAAATAGTCTAGCCTGGAATAGGAGTGGTGAACATGAGAAAAGAAAGAGAATTGCCTAACTGATGGATTCAAAAATCTCCAAGGATCCATATAACCATTTTGTTGCATAAACATAGAGAAAGCCTTTGCCATATTAGAAGAAGTTCCCCAGAGCTAGACCTATCAAGCAGTGGGTCAATAGCACAGTTCAAATCTCCTGAAAAGATTCGCTGGTGTGTATTCAGGTTAGGTATTAATGACAAAACCTTATTCGCAAAGTGGACATTGTCCCAATTAGGGGCATAAACATTTACCAAAATGACAGGTATCTGAAAAAGAGATCCAGAGACTATAATAAAGTGACCATTAGGGTCACTGATTACATCAGATGGTGTAAACTGCATTCTTTTGGTGATTAATATTGCCACCCCTCTGGACCTGCTATTAAATCTGGAATGAAAAACCTGACTAATCCATGCTTTACGGAGTTTATTATGGTCTTCCACTCTTAAATGTGTCTCTTGTAGAAATAGTATACCTGCTTTTAATTGTTTCAGATGAGAGAAAACTTTAGCTCTTTTAGCAGGACCATTGAGCCCCTTTACATTCCAAGAAATAAACCTCACAGGGTGGCCTCCATCACCATCACCCATGTTAACCATATCAAAAGACACACAGGGCCTACAATCCAAAACAGTGCGATGGCACAAACTGCACGCAATAACGCACAATGAAAAAAAAAGTCTGACCCATCTGTAATAAACAAAAGAATAAACTGCCATGGTGATCCCCCAAAACACTCCCCCCACCCCTTTACACAAACAAGAAAAGACAATTAACCCCCAAAACCTAGATCTACCTCCCCAACTGAGGATGATTGCAGGCAGTACCAAACAAAAAACTTCCAAAGCGTTCACCATACAACTAAAACCTTCAATCTAATCTAGGGTGGCTCCCCTCCTTAAAATTTGTACACTTCCTTATTCTACCTTCAATATATATAGGCTAAAGATAACAGGCCAAGCAAAACATTAAAAATAAGAAACTAGGAAACTAAACGCCAGAGATGCAAATCGCAAATATTTACATTTTGCTGGTTGAAAGTACTTCTTAATCAGATTCCGCAGCATAACAGTTCAACCCAATCACGTTCCACAAATTAAACTGGAAAAAAGGAACAAAGAAGTGGGTTGCGAAAATTAACAGTTTACCTCAGTGGGAGGCCTCTTTAATGCTGCATGAATAACTTAAAAAAAAGGTTATTGCTCTTCTCATTTTTCTTCTCCCCAGCGCGAATGGTGAAACTCTTTGGCTGCTTCTGGTATATCGAAATAATGCTTTTTACCTTCATGGGTGACCTGGAGCCGAGCAGGAAGCAAGAGGCCGAACCTGATCCCTTTCCCGTAAAGCAGGGATTTCACCTCCTTGAACGCTGCTCGTTTCCCCCCCAGCTCCCCACTAAAATCCTCATTAAAAAAACACCCGGTGCCCACGGTAATACAGCTCCTGCTTTTGTCTACTGATGATGCATTGCTTGTCTTGAAAGTAGTGAAACAGAACCAGGAACATTCTTGATCTCGTTTGCTTGGCTTCAGGGACGCTGGATGGTTTAGGCCCGACCGGTAAGCATGTGAAAGCACGAGAGGCCTTGGGAAGAAAGTTGTCCCCAGCACTTCGTCGAAAACTCGGTCATAAATTTAACAGGGTCCAAACCTTCCAAATTTTCAGGAATGCCGACCACTCTCAAATTGGATCTCCGCGACCGATTTTCGAAAAGTCATCTAGCTTCCCCTTCAGAAATGCACTTTCACTCTGCAACGCTGCAATGGCAGCTTCGGCGCTCACCAGTCGGTCACTGTAATCATTTAGGCCATCTTCAACCTCACGAATGCGTTCGTCGTGTGACTCGTAAGAAGACGTAATTTGTTCTATGGTAGCATTCACTGGTGACAAAGCATCTTCAAGTTCTCTTTTTAGGGCCCCGCTTGCGTCATGTCAGTAAGAAGTACTAAGCGAAGCCTCTTGAGGTCATCAGGTAGCACAGGCCCAGCATCGTGCAACGGCGCCATAACCATAACATCAGCTTTCTTGCTTGAGGCTTCACTGTCTTTTTCCCCAGTTTTACTTCAGAGGTGCATTTTATTTGCCATTTCAGTGTCCAGCAACGTCCCAGGTTGTTCACAATGTTAAATATTCAGTTATCTTGAGTGTACGGCAAAGATAAACAGGTAGATTTTCAATAAAAATGGGGAGCCACTCTTACACGCACCTACTCACTTCATGCTCAACCCGCAAGCCCCCCAGGTTGCACTACTAATCAGGGATAATATCATAGCCGCGCTCAGAAGAAACATAATGGTGGCTTCATTCACCGAGTCAAAATGGGTAGAATTCAAAAATAAGAAGGGTGCAATCACCCTGATGGAATTGTACTACAGACCTCCCAATAGATACCGGGACATTGAGGAACAGATATGCAGGCAGATTAAGGAGAGGTGTAAAACCAATAATGTTGTCATGGGGAACATCAACTTGCCTAGTATAAACTGGGTTCTTCTGAGTGCAAGATGTTTAGATTGGGCAATTTTTTTTAGGTAGATCCAGGAAAGGTTTCTTAAATCAATGCATAAAGAGTCCAACAAGAGGAGGGGCTGTACTGGACCTGGTGTTGGATAATGAGCCTGGCTAGCTGATCGACCTTTCAGTGGGTGAATGGCTACGGAACAGTGACCACAACCTCTCAAGTTTTAAGATACCTATAGATAAGAATAAGTATGGATTTCACGAGAGAGAATTAAATTGGAGCAGGGCAAATTATGAAAGCATTAGGCATGAACTAGGGAGAATTGATAGGGAACAGCTGGTTTGGAGCAAGTCCACATCCAAAATATGGAAGATGTTTAAAGACCAACTGCACAGAGTACAGAACAGGTATGTTCCAGTCAGAAGGAAGGACAAGGATGACAAGGTAAGAGAAACTTGGTGTCAAGAGAGGTGATGAATTTAATCAAGGAGAAAATTGAAAATTATTTAAAGATTACGAAGCTAGAGCCCAGGAAGATTATAAAGAACCCGGAAAAGAACTCAAGAAGGAAATTAGGAAAGCCAAGAGGGGCTAAAAAAAAGTCCTTTGCTAGTAGTATTAATGAGAATCCCAAAGCTTTCTATACAAATGTCAAGAGCAAGAGGATAACTAGGGAGAGGGTAGAACCACTCAAGGATAAAGGGGGGAACATTTGCTTGGATGCGGAGGATGTGGGTGAGGTCTTTAATGAGTAGTTTATGTCAGTATTTACCAAGGAGAAGCATGTGGAGGATAGGGAGATCAATGCCAATCATATTAATATGCCAGGGCAATTCCAGGTGAAGGAGGAGGTAGTGTTACGGTAGGTCTCTAAAAGAGCATTGAGATTGATAAGTTTCCAGGGCTGATAGGATATACCCCACGTTACTGAGAGAAGCAAGAAAAGTTTACTGGGGCCTTGATCACAATCTTCAAGTCATCTTTAGCCACAGATGAGGTCGTGGAGGACTGGCACGTTGCTAATGTTGTTCCATTATTCAAGAAGGGAACCTGGGATAATTCAAGAAACTATAAACTGGTGAGTCTCATATCAATGGTAGGGAAGTTACTGGAGAGAATTCTTAGGGATGGGATTTATGGGCATTTGGTGAACCATGGCCTAATTAGAGAAAGCCAGCAATACTTTATGAGGGACAGGTTGCGTCTTACTAACTTCAATGAGTTTTTTGATAAGATGATGATGGTGATTGATAAAGGTAGACCATGGATGTTGTCTACATAGATTTTAGTAAGGTTTTTACAAGGTCCCTCATGGGAGTCTCATCCAGAAGATTAAGGTGTGTGGGATCCATGGTGAATTGGCTATTTGGATTCAGAATTGGCTTACCATAGAAGATGGAGGGTAATGGTCAAAGGGATTTATTCTAGCTGGATGTCTGTGATTCGTGGTGTTCAGCAGGGATCTGCACCGAGACATCTGCTGTTTGTGATGTACTGTATATAAGTGAACTGGATGAAAATGTAGATGGGTGGGTTATTAAGTTTGCAGATGATACATAGACTGGAGGTGTTGTGGTAGTGTAGATGACTGGCAAAGAATACAATGGGATATAGATTTTTTTTAGATTATGATGACACTTAGTCCTTGTTTATTGTCATTTAGAAGTGCATGCATTAAAAAATGATACAATGTTCCTCCAGAAAGATATCACAGAAACACAGGACAAACCAAGACTAAAACTGACAAAACCACATAATTATAACATATAGTTACAACAGTGCAAAGCAATACCGTAATTTGATAAAGAGCAGATCATGGGCACGGTAAAAAAAAAGTCTCAAGTCCCGATAGCCCCATCATCTCACGCAGATGGTAAAAGGAAGAAACTCTCCCTGCCATGAACTCCAAGCGCCGCAAACTTGCGGATGCTTTGGAAGCACCCGACCACACCTGACTCTGAGTCCGTCTGAAAACTTGAAGCCTCCGACCAGCCCTCTGACACCTAGCACCATCTCCGCCGGCGGCTTCGACCCTGCCCCGGCTGTCGAGTAACAAGCAAAGCCGAGGACTCCGGGCTTTCCCCTCCGGAGATTCTGGATCACACGGTAGCAGCGGCAGCGAAACAGGCATTTCAGAAGTTTCACAGATGTTCGTCCATGATCTCGTGTCTGTCTCCATCAAATCAGGATTGTGCACAGCACCCTACTTGACAGATAACAGATATCACTCACCAGAGTGGCCGCTGCAAGCTGTGTCGCACCGCCATTTTCTGCAAGATTACTTGCGGATATGGATAGAGAAATGATGGATAGATGGAGTTTAACCCAGCCAAATGTGAAATATTACACCTTGGTAGGTCAATTGCAAAGAGACAGTACGCTGATCAGGGCAAGATTCTTAACAATGTTAATGAGCAGTGGGGTCTTGCAGTCCAAGTTCATAGTTCCCTGAAAGTGGTACAGGGTGGTTAAGAAGGCAGATGGCATGCTTGCCTTTATAAGCCAAAACATTGAGAGGTTACAGTATGTTGCAGCTTTTTAAAACTCTAGTTAGACTGCATCGGCAATATTTCAAATAGTTCTGGTCACTCCATTATAGGAAGGATATCTAGTCTTTGGAAAGGGTGCAAAAGATGTTTACCAAGATGTTGCTCGAATTAGAGGACATGCACTATAACGAGTGGTTGGACAAACTTGGGTTGTTTTCTCTGGAGTGGCGGAGGCTGAGGGAAGATTTGTTCGAGGTTTATAAGTTTATGAAAGGCATGGATAGAGTCGATAGACAGTTTATTTTTACAGTGGTTTGAAATGTCTAATACCAGAGGGCATGCATTTAAGGTGAGAGGAGCTCATTTCAAAGGAGATGTGAGGGGCAAGTTCTTTTATACAGTGACTGGTGGGTAGTTAGAATGTGCCTGGGGAAGTGTTAGAGTCAGAAACATTAGAGAATTTTCAGAGACGTTTAAATAGGTGCATGAATGTGAGGGAGATGGAAATATATGGACATTGTGCAGGCAAAAAGAGATATTTAGTTAGACATTTGTTTACTAATTTATTTGGTTGAGTATAAAATCATGGGCAGAAGCATCTCTTCCTGTGCAGTACTATTCTATGTGCTCTATAAGGTTGGCGTGTGGCCAAGTGGTTAAGGCGTTTGTCTAGTGATTTGAAGGTCGCTAGTTTGAGCCTTGGCTGAGGCAGCGTGTTGTGTCCTTGAGCAAGGCACTTAACCACACATTGCTCTGCGACGACACCGGTGCCAAGCTGTATGGGTCCTAATGCCCTTCCCTTGGACAACATCGGTGGCTTGGAGAGGGGAGACTTGCAGCATGGGAAACTGCTGGTCTTCCATACAACCTTGCCCAGGCCTGCTCCCTGGAAACCTTCCAAGGCGCAAATCCATGGTCTCACGAGACTAACGAATGCCTATATATATTATAATATATAGGTTTAAAGATAGTTAAAGCTTAAATATATAGTATGTGTGGAAGAAGGCTCTTTTGGAACTTTAATGTTGGCATAAGAAATGTCTAAATAAGCAATTTTATATCTTCAGATGTCATTGTAACCTCTGTAGAGCATTGTCATAGAGGAGTGGACGGATAGTTGTGGAAATATATCCACTAATTTGGGAACTGTATATCCATTTTCTGAATGCACAGACAGGCCAACTGTTAGCATCTTGTTCCAGGCCAGTCATGGATCAGGAAAGGTGGTTTCACAGTCTTAGATCATGGAAGGAATCCATTCCACCCATTAAATCTGTACTGTTCAATGCAAGAGAAACACCATTCATCCCATTCCCTCATATCTACCACACTGATTAAATTCTTGCCTTTCATGTCCTTATTGATTTCCTGTTTGAATGTCTTGATTAAGACTACTTTCAATAAGAGCTCTGGGATCCATTCCTGACCCTAACCATTTATTAAGCAAGTATTTTCTTCTCATATCACTTTGGGTTCTTTTGTCAAACACCATAATTATGAAGCAATTGTTATATATTAGAAATATCACATAAAAAGTCTTCTTTTCATTATAACTGGGATTCAGGCCTCTTAAAATTGGTCTCTATTTTACTACCCATTGCCTGTTGTGAATACCTGATCCATCTATGCAGAATATATATTCCCAACATCCTGACTCTTACTCTAACCAAACAGTTTTCACATTACAGAGTCATTGTAATCCATTAGAATTGACGTATTGTTTTCTACTAAAGTGCAGCTGTATTTAACTTTTGCAATAATTTTTGGGCTTTGCGAGTAATTACTTTACCTTCCTGCATCAATTAGAAGCTGATTTTATTTTGGCAACCCTTCATTATAGTTCAGTCTAACTTTACCTCAGAATCAATAGGAAGCTATTTTCTGTGGAGATGAAGTTTTATTTTAGAGAAGTCCTCTCAATCTTAATTCTGATATGGAAGTTTAAATGTGCAGCAGCATAAAACATAATGTGTAATATATTATGCTTGTATTTAGGTTGGATAAGATGTGTTTTCAAGTAACATCATATCATTTTTGTCTGTTACATTCTTTTTTTTCTCCTATTCTTTCTAAGCAATTTAATTTTGCTGCGATCTGTAAGCTTTTTTTGTGCAGTGGGGGGAGAGTGTGATACTGGTTCTCGCCTTTCATCTGATTTGTCTTCCTGCGGGGCTGGGGGTGGCTTGTTGATATTGCTGCCAGTGAGCAATTTAAGCGTTGGTGCATGGCCAAGTGGTTAAGGCGTTCGTCTCGTGATTTGAAGGTTGCTAGTTCGAGCCTTGGCTGAGGCAGCGTGTTTGTCCTTGAGCAGGGCACTTAACCACACATTGCTTTGCGACGATACCGGTGTCAAGCTCTATGGATCCTAATGCCCTTCCCTTGGACAACATCGGCGGCATGGAGAGGGGAGACTTGCAGCATGGGCAACCGCTGGTCTTCCATACAACCTTGCCCAGGCCTGCACCCTGGAAACCTTCCAAGGCACAAATCCATGGTCTCATGAGA
Source organism: Mobula hypostoma (assembly GCF_963921235.1). Classification (NCBI taxonomy): domain Eukaryota; kingdom Metazoa; phylum Chordata; class Chondrichthyes; order Myliobatiformes; family Myliobatidae; genus Mobula; species Mobula hypostoma. The sequence goes on from NC_086098.1 coordinate 201,796,901, forward strand.
CTAATTGATGCCTACTGAGCAATTTAAATTTGGAATAATCTGGGTTGGGGTTTGATGTTTTCACATTTTGCCCGATTTGTTTTTCTGCAGTGTGAGGGTGGAGTTTAATGCACATGTTGTATGATGTAATTAGAGACGATGTGTAAGTCTTTTTTGTGTGGCAGGGTTTTGATGCTTTTCTTTGAACTTCAATGGCTTTCTTTGTTTTGTGGCTATCTGAAGAAGACGAATCTCAGAGTTGGGTACTGCAGAAATACTTTGATAATAAATGAAGCTTTTTTTTAAATCTTTGATTACCTGGCCGTGTTAACCAAGAAATAAATCATTAAGAAAGTTGAAAGATCAACTGGAACACCTTTAAATATTTTTGACAAAGTATCTATTCTTTCCCTTCCATATATATATATACCTCCATTCAATAGGCAGGTACCAGAAGAAAAACTTATCTGAAACCTCCGCTGCCTGGTGGCTATACCTATTCATGGGGAAAGCTTCAGATGTAATCCCAAGGAAAAGCCGGGAGCTTGGGTTCCTAATGCAGTCCTATGTTGAGTTTAATGTTGACTGGCAACTCCTGTGACATCATTGGTTCCATACTGAATCGGTGTCTGCCGTTCCTTTGGATTAATCAGCTGTATGGAGACGGGGAGTCTGCTGCGTGAGCAACAGCTTGCTCTCCATATCGTACTGCCCTGTTTTGCGTACTAGATTGTGTAGCAACTGATCATAGACAGCTGGAATACAACATGCATGGTCGACCCCGACCAGTGGAGGTCTCACAGTCAGGTACCACCTATGGAAAATGAAATAGAATTACTATTCCAGGTTAAATACCCTACTGCTGAGGGATCTCCAACCTAATGGTTAAATCTGCTTCTCTCTCCACAGAAGCTGCCCGGCTGTGTTTTCCAGTAGGCACAACTAAAGGTTGATTTTCTAAGACTAATATTACTCCTGAAGGTTTTGTGAAGTAGATAGTTGATTTAGAAAATGATAATGCATGTGAATGACAATAGAGCTGATGACTGAATCAGGAGAGAAGATGTCTTAGGGCCTTTAGAGATAAAAAACTAAAATTCTGATTTTGGTATTGTTACCTGCAAATTCTTAAACTCTTATCTAATGTCAGAGTTAAAGCTGCAGACATGCCTGGGATACATAATTCCTTAATAATGGCAATTTTCTATTGAAGTATTTGATTAAGGTCACTGAGGAATAATGATGGAAAATAAAAGTGATATTTGGGACTCCAGGTAATAAGGTGATGGCTTTCTACTGATGCTATAATGTAAGAAAATATCCTGATTTTCCTATTCAAATTTTGAAAATTTAGTTTTTGTCACTGAGCCAAAGTCAAAATGACCTCTCCAGGGATTTGTCTCAGACAAACTAAACACTGTGAGTAATAAAAACAGAAAATGTTAGAAATCTCAGGCAGCATCTGTAGAAAGAGAAATAGTCAGTATTTCCAGTCTGCAAATCTTCATCAAATGATGTTAACAGCATGAATTCTGAGCAGTGATAATTACAATTTGAATAATTCTAGGATCCTTGGAAGTGATGAACAAGACAAGACGGATCATGGAACAAGGAGGAGCTCATTTTACAAACGCTTTTGTGACAACACCCATGTGCTGCCCTTCAAGATCATCCATGTTGACAGGGAAATACGTCCACAACCACAACACCTACACCAACAATGAGAACTGCTCATCCTCTTCCTGGCAGGCTACACATGAACAGCGTACATTTGCTGTGTATCTGAACAGCACTGGTTATAGGACAGGTAGGTTGTTGTAAAACATTGCAGTCTGTTACTGACTTCATGCTATCTATTCAAAGTGAACTGGATATTTGTAAGAAAAAGAAGTGTGCGTGCAAATGGGAGAAAGAGAATCCTTCAAGTAATGAGGCTTACATGTCATGTGGTAATATTTCAGTCGAAGAACTGAAGGATATTTGGGATAAGCATCATTTATAGAATTCTTATTGACACTTCTAACTAACAATACATTTGAGAGCAATAAATTATTATAGGCTTAATGTGTGATACTGTGAGGCTGGAGGAGTTTTTGGCATTCATTTGATGGGAGACTCAAATCTGGAAAAAGTGATGTGCTATGCAAAATACAATATGTGAGGGAGAACTCTGAATGACTACAATCTGTCTGCTCTGCACACATTTACTCCACATTTATCAACACTCACTAAAACTCTGTCTGGTGAAAATTGCCCCACAATTACATAAACTCCATTTGGACCATCAATGGCTCTAATAACACTGAGTAGTAATTATTTCTGAGCCTAATTTCCCCCAGCCTTTCATATAAAGTCATAAACATTAAAGGAAAGATCTTCATGGATGGAATTTATTTAAGTTAATTGAAAGCAGATGTTTGCTAAGTAAATGAAGATTATATTTCTTTATAAAAGTTATAATATATTCCAGTAGAAAGTGATATAAATTTTTTTCAGCCAAGGTAATTAATAATCTTATGGCTATCAAAAAATGACAATATGACATCTTTATTGTCATCATCCGTAGTCCAAGTTTGTACCTGGATATGGTCAAACCAGTCTTGGATAAGGTTAACTTCTTTTGGTTTTTATTTTATTGGAACAACCTGTATGTGCTTTCAGATTGTGTCTGAGGAATGTCTGAAGTTACTGATTTTTTTAAAGCTGGCTTAACAATTCAAATGAAACTAGAAAATTCCACATAGCATTCTAGGTAACTTAACACTGCTATAATACATTCCCAGAAAGCAGGATAGTGCACTCATAATAAAAACATTTTAAAATGATATATTTTGCAAGACATTCCATGCATCACAGCTCCTTAAGCACAACACAAAATTTGTGGCCAGCCTCTGACAATAGGTATTTTTGATAAGCAATTAGAGGCAAGTGTACCTTATTTAAGAACTTAACTTCCATTTTCAGATTAATGCACCAAACATTATTACATCAAGTGAGCAACAAAAGTCTTGCAATGAAAGCTTGCAATGGTTGGTGGCTTTTGAAGAATTCTTCTAAGCTAAAAATTTACATATTTCTTAATACCTTGCACTTGATTTAATGAAATAATTAAAATTATTGGAGAAGCTCCCTTCCTATGCCAGTAATATTTTTTACCTGCTGGCCTTGATGTTTTTCCATGCATAGGTACAGTGGTGACCATCAGAGTTAGATTTCCAGATCTGTAGTTGGAGAGTCTTCACAAAGAATCCAGAGACATGAGTTCACATCGCATCAGGATACTTGTTGAATCTAAATTCAAGTAAATGATTTGGGGAAAGGCCAACTATTCTAAGTAATGCTGACAATGAAAATTACTAGGTTGTTGCAAAAACCCCCCATGCTTCATATATACCCTTCAAGGGAGAAAGTTTATTTACTTATCTACTTATTGAGGTACAGTGCAGAGTAGGTAATTCCAGCCCTTTGAGCCGTGCCACCCAGCAACCCCCAATTTAACTCTAACCTAATCTCAGGACAATTTACAGTGACCAATTAACCTGTGTCTTTGGACTGTGGGAGGAAACTGGAGCACCCAGAGGAAGTCCACCCAGATGCAGAACATCCAAACTCCTTACAGACAGCAGTGGGAATTGAACCTGCAAAGTATTGTGCTAACCACTACTCTACCGTGCCACCTTGTCTGTCATCTGTCATCATGCTACTGTTGAATCCAGACGAACACCATGTAATTGACTCTTAAGTTGACCAACTAGCTATTCAGTTGTATTATTACTTCCATGTTCAAGAAACGGCGGCACTTCGGTACACAGACATGAAGAAGTAGTCCTTAGAATGCTTGAAATTGACTCCAGAACTCATGAAGTCTCATGGCACTGAAATCTCCTCCTGGTTACCGTCTATAGTCCTCTCTCAGCTTGTTGAATTGTTGCTTCTCCATGCTGAACAATGCTTGGAGGAAGCACTGAAAAGAACAAGGGCACCGAACATTTTTTGGGGATTTTAATGTCCGTCACCAAGAGTAGCTTGGCAGCACTGCTTATGGACCTGAGCTGTCTGAATCCTACAGGTAGTGAATGGACTGATGTGAAAGGTAACCTACTAAATCTTGTCCTCACAAAACTACCTGCTGATAAACCACCTGATGTTGGCAGAGTTAGTAGAAGTGATTGACTCACAGTGTTTCCAGTAATAAAGTCCTGTCTTCACATAGAAAAGCCCTCAATAATATTGTGTAGCACTATAATTGTGTTGCATGGGACTGATTCACAAGTGGTCTGTCAGCTCATAAATGGGCATCCAGAAAGTGCTGTAGACCAATAGCAACAGCATAAAATAGGCACTACCACAGTCTGTTGCCTCTTGACCTGGCAGGTCCCTCATTGTACCATCATTATTAATGACAAGTGAGGACAAGAGCTGTGAGCAGCAATAGGCACCCCCACGAACAATGAGGTGCCCGCAGTATAGTTCTGCGAGCACAATAAACTGTAGAATGGTATGCAATGAACAACTAAGTATTCTCAGGTCCAAAGAAGAGTTCTTACATTTAGTCAGGGTTGGTGATGGACAACTAAACAGCTAATGAAATGAGGCAGCTTTACGTACATCTCCTCCCTCAGTAACACTGGAACTCCGCATGACAGTGTTAAAGGCAAGGCTGAACATTTGCAACAACCTCCCTCCAGAAATAACAAAAAGATGAATCAGCTCAGCTTCTTCCTGCAAGCCTTACATTCATAGAAGACAGACTCCAGCCAAATTTGATTCACTCCATGTGATATCGAGAAACTGATGAGGGCACTGGACAGCCAAAGGCTACAGGATCAGTTAATATCCCAGCTGTAGTACTGAAAACCTGCACTCCAAACGTCACTGGTCCTCCAGCCAGGCTCTTCCTGTACAGTGACAACACTGACATTTAACTGGCAATGTGTAAAACTGCCCAGTCCACAAAAAGCAAGACAAATTCAATCCAAATAATAACCATCAAATTAGTCTAATATCAAGCAATGAGATATAAACTGTAATTAACAGTTACATCAAGCAATATTTAGTACCAATTTGGGTTCCATTAGGTGTATTCAGCTCCTGACCTTATCACAATCTTAGTCAAAACATAGAACAAAGAGCTGGATTCTAGAGGTGAGGAGAGAGAGAGATTATTCTTGAAACCAAGACAGTACTTGAGTTTCTGAGGTATTGAGACAGCTTGCTTTTCAACCTGAAACTTTAACTATCCCTTTAATCCCCAGATGATGCTTAACCTTCAAGCAGATTGTTTGTTGCTCTATAATCTATATACAGTACATATGCACTTTGAAGGACCAATCATTGTCTGTTTCCAAATGACATGTGTCAGATCACAGCAACTTCATTAAAAGGTGTTACAATTTTTCACCTAGGCTACTCCAAAAGCATCTCTCAAATTTGCAGCCTCTATCATGAAGACAGACTTGGGATGCAAGTTCAGTGAATACCCATGACCTGTACATTCCTCCATGTCACACTTCTCTTATTCAGAAACACAATACAGTGCTGACTCATTGTCACTGGTCTAAATTCTGGAGCTGCCTACGTACAGCACTGTGCATTGTCACAGTACGTTTCAGCAGAAGGACTGCAATGATTCAAGGACACGGCTGACTAAAATCTTCTTCTGGTCAATTAGGGATGAGCAATACTTGCTGGCCTTGCCAGCAGGCACAGATCCCAAAACAGAAATGACAAAAAGTGCAAGGGTGATTTGCCCAAACTGTATAACTCAGATAGTAGACTATGTGAGCAAGAACAAGCAGGGGCTGACTTCTTCAAGAAAATTCTTAACAGCCGAGGAGCACTTTCACCTGGACTCATTAAAATCTATTTTTCTTTTACAATTTTACCTTTGAAAGTGATAGTTTAAGGACAATGCAAGTATGATCAAAATAGAAATTGTACATGATGTTTCAAAAGGTGTATTGGGTAGCTTGAAGCAATTCCCAACATAGCTGTTTTTCCCCCATACTTGGTGGATTGGATAGAAAATCTACACAAATAGAATACAGTCCCTTTCAGCATATTTCTGAAAACTACACATCTTTCATTTAAAGTCAGATTTGCAAGAAGCAAATCTACATTCATGAGATATTGTGCTCTGATGAAGGTTGATCTTTAACCTTTTTCATCATCATCTGCCTCACCAGATGTTGTCATAATGAAACAAGTAATTCCAATCCCATTAACCTATTTGATATAGAGCCCAAATGTTTGGAATGTGCTGTTTGATTATGTCTACGTCATGGACACAACATGAAGTGGGCCTTTCTGGCTCTTTGAGCTGTGCTGCCCAGGAAGCACCCAATTTTAATGCTAGCCTGATCATAGGACAATTTTACAAGGACCAATTAACTTACCAACCAGCACATCTTTGGACAGTGGGAGGAAACCAGGACACCTAAAGGAAACCCAAGCGGACACGGGGAGAACATCAAGACTCCTTACAGGCAGCAGTGGGAACTGAACCCAGGTCACCTGTCATTGTGCTACCCCACCATGTTCCCATGCTGCCCCAATTACGCTACTGTGCCATCCCATTTGACTAGTAATCCCGCCCTTAAAAGAATGTGTAAGGGTTTCTTTTATGTTACTGCTAAGGTGAATAAAATGGCTTCTCTGTACTGTTAACTGCTGAGACAGCAGTTCTCTATAGCAACACACATAAAAGTTGCTGGTGAATGCAGCAGGCCAGGCAGCATCTCTAGGAAGAGGTGCAGTCGACGTTTCAGGCCGAGACCCTTCGTCAGGACGAACTGAAGGAAGAGTGAGTAAGGAATTTGAAAGTTGGAGGGGGAGGGGGAGATCCAAAATGATAGGAGAAGACAGGAGGGGGATGGATGGAGCCAAGAGCTGGACAGGTGATAGGCAAAAGGGATACGAGAGGATCATGGGACAGGAGGTCTGGGAAGAAAGACAAGGGGGGGGGCACCCAGAGGATGGGCAAGGGGTATATTCAGAGGGACAGAGGGAGAAAAAGGAGAGTGAGAGAAATAATGTGTGTATAAAAATAAGTAACAGATGGGATACGAGGGGGAGGTGGGGCATTAGCAGAAGTTAGAGAAGTCGATGTTCATGCCATCAGGTTGGAGGCTACCCAGACGGAATATAAGGTGTTGTTCCTCCAACCTGAGTGTGGCTTCATCTTTACAGTAGAGGAGGCCGTGGATAGACATGTCAGAATGGGAATGGGATGTGGAATTAAAATGTGTGGCCACTGGGAGATCCTGCTTTCTCTGGCGGACATCTATGGCCTCCTCTACTGTAAAGATGAAGCCACACTCAGGTTGGAGGAACAACACCTTATATTCCGTCTGGGTAGCCTCCAACCTGATGGCATGAACATCGACTTCTCTAACTTCCGCTAATGCCCCACCTCCCCCTCCTACCCCATCTGTTACTTATTTTTATACACATATTCTTTCTCTCACTCTCCTTTTTCTCCCTCTGTCCCTCTGAATATACCCCTCGCCCATCCTCTGGGTGCCCCCCCCTTGTCTTTCTTCCCGGACCTCCTGTCCCATGATCCTCTTGTATCCCTTTTGCCTATCACCTGCCCAGCTCTTGGCTCCATCCCTCCCCCTCCTGTCTTCTCCTATCATTTTGGATCTCCCCCTCCCCCTCCAACTTTCAATTCCCTTACTCAATCTTCCTTCAGTTAGTCCTGACGAAGGGTCTCGGCCTGAAACGTCGACTGCACCTCTTCCTAGAGATGCTGCCTGGCCTGCTGCGTTCACCAGCAACTTTTATGTGTGTTGCTTGAATTTCCAGCATCTGCAGAATTCCTGTTGTTTGAGTTCTCTGTAGCAGCATGTTTGGGTTATAATTTCTCTACTAACCCCATACTTAAATATAAAATCTTAATCATTTAACTGTACATTGTGGACTGAATGTTATTTCGGGGTACTGATGTTACACAGGTGACACAGTACACAGCATCCACCCAAACAAGAGTGCTAAAGTTTGGTCGGAGAGGGGGCGCCACCCCCGAGATCATGCCACTAGATGCAACGAGTCTTACAATGGAAGGTGTGATATATTATTTTATGGTTCCTTCTCACAGTGGTTTGATAAACACTCATAAATAACTTTGCTGTAGGTATTCTCTGTTTATTTAATTGACGTCCTTTACTGAGATAAAGTGTAATGAATAGCAGTTGTGAGTTCTATTCACATTTCTAGCAGTAAAGCACATCAGCCCTGGCCATAGGTAAATTGGTCAGTGAAATTAGTTCCAGTTGGCAATTTCACTCAGGCCCTGTAGGGAACAGATGATGGAAAATCTAAAAAAGGTTTTTTAAGATAAAATTTTATAACTTCCCTGACAGCTCAGCAACTTTTCTTGCTGAATACCTGATTCTTTCAGACTAGGAAGCTCCATGATTCAATTAGAAGAATTGCAATACAAGTCCAAATGTGTTCATATCTTATTGGATTTAGTCTTGCCATGGGGTTGATATTATGTCATGCCAATATAAAAATTATAAATTTCATCAAGTGTGACATTATCAAATATAATTCTGAAAAATAGCCATGGTTTAACAATTCCTATTTTGCAGGAGAAAGTTGCCTGTTATAGACAGATATTCAGTTATTTCAACTCTTATAAAAGTTTCTAAAAATATATTGCTCACTAACATCATTTTGTGAATAGCATACCAGATGGAAATCTACATGTTGCCAAAATGAAAACAAAGCTTGGCTATATCCTTCATGGCTAGACAGCATATTTTGATGCAATTTGTACCCTGTTGATATATGATGAGCATCTAACATTCCTTGTCTTAAACAAAATGTTAATCCACATGATATTTTATGGTCAGATGTCTGAGTTCTGTCTCTTTAGCTCCAGCAAGAATGTTATCTTGTAAGGATCAGGATGTTGAAACAGCAATAACCGAATAATCTGTTGGTAGGAATTTATAGGAGTGTGACCTGTAATAGTTCTCCTTAAGTTGCCTTGAAGCGGTATACCAAAAATTTGACCTTGGAGCACGTATAGTGTTTGTGCAATGTGAAATAGAAACTGAAACACTCCACCATCCAACCACTGTCCATTCTATCTGTAGTTTGTTCAGTTTCAAATATTGAAATTAAACCCAATGTGACATAAAATGGAAAGCAAATGTATAAATGAAGTATAGAGTAAGTTTCAGTTGTTGGGAACTATTATTAATAGTAGAAAATAAACTGAAGAAAGATCTTTGGGAAGGCCCTTATTTAAATAATGGGAAACTGATAGATTTCGAACCATGCCATATGGCTAGTTAACTTCTTGATCACTTTCTTTCAATTGAAATCTGTAAATCGAAAAACAATAATTAAGAGATTCTGGGTACTCTCAGGAGAGCATTGAGTCTCTAAATGAATAAATGAATAAATAATAGTACACAAATTTTGTGAGAATGCTGTTCTAATCAATATTTTCTGTTTCCTTGTTTAATTAAGATTGTTTCAGTCACAAATACTAGACAGTTTGACACCCTAATAACTGACAAATTCTTAACAAAAAACAAACTTTCTTCAGACTGCAAATCTTCAAGTCTTTCAAGTGGATTGGTGCAATGCATTTAATGGAATATGCGGGAATTATCATGTTTTTGGAATCTATCCCATATCATTTTTTTCGTCAGAAGTCATTTTGGTTGATCTTTATAAAGACTACTCAACCTCCAGCTTTTTAAGATGATAAGATATAAGATTTGACTGAATAACTACTTGTTACATTCTTTGATCGAACATGGTTATTGAACGTATAAATAGTTATGAAACAATTTCTTGTCTTGTAAGCCAATCATTATTCATTTGTAGAAAGAAATTATTTATCTGTAAATATTGAAAATCATAAACAGTAACATTTTACAGACCCACAAGTAAGAAAAATATATTTTATTACAAATGTGTTCAATCCAGAAAATGGGTTCCGGATTTATTTCAAAGCATACATTTCAAAACATATATCAGATATTGCTTTGACATTGAGTTATACTTCACAGCTAAATTTTTTTCTTCCTAGTTCTTTGAGGTTTATTTAAACAGAAGTCCTACTGATGGTTCTATTGATTCCATGCAGAATGTAATTGATACTCTCTGATTTACTCATAAAAGTGTTTCGGCCTGTAGGTTTCAGTGAAACTTCTAAATGTTTCTTCCAGCCTTTGAAATTGCCTAAAAGGTTGCTCAGTGACAATTGGCAAAACATTCCCTAATGAAATATCTTTGGGGAAATTTGCCTTGACATTCAGATTTGGAATAACTTATTTTGACACTACAAAAAGCTTTGATTTAATAATAAGTATAACCTCAGAAAATTATTTTGTGCTTCTGAAAAAAGTAGAGGTTAGCTAAATATCTCCACAAGAAGCATCAATAGCTTGTTTGCCCTTTAAGTAAAATGTTCTTGAGATATATACACAGTTTGAGTCAAATAATAGTGCATTTTGAGATATGTCTTAAGTAATGTACTTACCACGAATTACATCAAAACTCCAAAGATTGTGCAAGCTCTTATATTTATAAAGAGAAATTAGTTTCACTGGTCGGATTTCAAGGCAAATGTGATAAAAGCAAAATGCATAATAGCTATTAAGAGGTATATGGATAAGAAAAATGGGCAAGGGAACCAAAACAAATCAATACTCCTTTTCACAAAATCAGTTCAGGAATGATGGGCCAATATTCTACTCTGCTTTACAATTCAATTACTCTTTACCAAAATATACATGCCATCTGTAATTTAATGGAATTAAGATCAGGAAACCTATTCTAATCTACAACCCATTTCCATTTAAGTTATTCACAATACCTAATTATATTTTTGATTTGCGCTTATAAGCACTTGGTCCATATTTTTTAAATGGATAGCGAGATCTGGAATACAAGAATAGACCATAACTGCACATCTCATGACCAAATATAGTTTTACTTCAATGCATAACATGAAATTAACTTTAGTTTACATAAAAAAATATTGTTGGTAATAATACTCTGAACTTCTGCTTCCCTTTAACTGTATCACATAACAACCAAGAATTTATTTAGTTATGCTTTTCCTCACATAATCTCACCAACAACACATTTTTATTCCTTATCTGAAATATTTTGATACTTTTTTTCAAATTTAGTAAGGGCAAATTTCCATAACACAGTGTACAATATAGATATTTTGATGGCTGTTGAAACAATAGTTACATTTTAAGAAATATATTCCACTAGATGCTTCATATAATTTTGTATAAATTAGTGTGTAGATGAGGTGGTAGGTTTGTAGCATTTTGAACTCTTGATTTTGCCCATCATAATGAACAGAGGCTGGTAGATTTGCATTCCATTTAGTAAATATAAATCTGTGTACTAGCAGCTTTTGAAATTTTGGCTTCTCTGGGTTGGAAATTTAAAAAATTATCAGCTCACATAATGTGATGTTCAACAAGCCCTAATATTGGACTGGTTATTTGATTATTCAATGTAGTTATTTTTTAGCATAATAATCATCTGTAGTACATAATTGGCCTTAAAATATCTGCACTTAAAATCTTTATTCTACTTTTAGTTTTATTTCCTAGCTGCTATTTTTAATAACTTTCTTCAAAACAATATATTCTATACTGAATAAATCATAAGTTTTCTGTTTACAATCTCATTATAGATACTTCTGCAAAAGTTATTTTCTCCACTTTTCAGTACTACTGCCATAGAAAGATTGGGCTCAGTTTTGCTTGGATCTGCTTCTATAATGGGATGGATGAAATGGAAAGGGAAACTTAACCAGGTGCTCTTCTATTGACTGCACACCATTCAGTGGCAATGGCAGCTTTTCCATCAGAAATGCTACAAGACTTTGAACACAATCTGTTCAATTTGAACAATCTTGGTAAACTTGGATATGAATAGAAATAGACCCTGGCACCCATTTCTCTCAACCTTCCAAGAAATATGTTTCATCTGCTTAATTACTGTGGAGGATGCACTCGCCAAATTAAACACATAAATTACCTTCAAACAGAATAATCATGAGATATGGGTGAGGAGAAGAGAGGGGGTAAGAGGGGAACCAGAGTGAGGAATAGAAGAAGTTGGAAGGGGGAAGGGGATCAGGTTGGAGGCTACCCAGATGGAATATGACGTGTTACTCCTCCAGCCTGAGAGTGGCCTCATCATTGCAGAAGAAGAGGCCATGGACTGACATGTCAAAATGCAAACAGGGGTTGCAATTAAAATGATTGACCACCATGAAATCCTGCTTGTTGCAGATGGAGTGACAAAGCACTCTTTGTGAGATTCTGTAGAAATCCAGAACAACACACTCAAAAAGCTGGAGGAACTCAGCAGGCCAGCCAGCATCTAGGGAAACGAATAAACAGTCAACATTTCCAGCTGAACCTTTCTATTAAGTTCCGCTGAAAGATATCAGCCCAAATTGCAAACTTCTTATCCCTTTCCAAAGACGCTGCCTGACCTGTGGAGTTACTCCCAGCATTTTGTGTGTGTTACTAAATGCCAAAGCTAGTTTCCAAGTGGAACAAATTTTAAGCAAATTACAAATACAAACAACACCAAGAAATCCCTTTTTATAATCATAATCTGAACTGTAGTCTAACTACCAACATGCAGTGGCCTATAATCAGTCTAACAATACACGACCTTTCATCCCTCACACGATACTAATCACAGACATTAAGCTGAGGATTTATAACGTCTAGGTAATAAGAATACCTCAAGTAGAAAACTTTTTTCTATAGCTGCACTTCACAAAACTACCTGAGAAGTTTGGCTCAGAATACTTGTCATTCCAGCAGACTCCAGCTAAATTGACCTTAAGGTATACATTTCAGCTCAACTGTTTCTTTCACTTTTACTACCTAACAGTTGATTACTGGGTAAGAGTAACAGATTTCAGAATAACTCAAAGCCTTAAACTAATGATGTTGTTCAATAAAGAACAAATTGATCAGTAATCTACAGTTTGCTGATCTGTTAATTGGAGCTATTAAAGCAACAGGTTAAATGCACAGTCTTTTCAATTGGATGGTATTTAATCTCCTCCTTTTGCATTACAGCATTCTTTGGAAAATACCTGAATGAATACAATGGCAGCTACATTCCACCTGGTTGGCGCGAGTGGGTTGGATTAATAAAGAACTCGCGATTCTACAATTATACACTTAATAGAAATGGTGTAAAGGAAAAGCATGGATTTGACTATTCAAAGGTATTTGTCCACAGCATAACCATAGATTAGTTATGTTCAAGCAATGTCATGTGAATTGAATTGAACTGACTTTATTTCTTACATCCTTCACATACGAGGAGTAAAAATCTTTATGTCTCCATCTAAATGTGCAAGGTGCAATCACAGTAATTTATAATAATTTATAATAAATAGAACAGTCAATTTAACATAGAAATACATTCAAATCAGTGTGAGTTAATCAGTCTGGTGGCTCGGTGGAAGAAGCTGTCCCGGAGCCTGTTGGTCCTGGCTTTTAACCTGTTGTACTGTTTCCTGGATGGTAGCAGCTGGAATAGATCGTGGTTGGAGTGACTTGGGTCCCCAGTGATCCTTCAGGCCCTTTTTTCCACACCAGTCTTTGTAAACATCCTGAATCATTGGAAGTTCACAACTAAAGATGCGCTGGGCTGTCCACATCACTCTCTGCAGAGTCCTGTGACTGAGGGAGGTACAGTTCCCATACCAGGCAGTGATGCATCCAGTCAGGGTGTTCCCAATTGTGCCCCTGTAGGAAATTCTTAGGATTTGGGGGCCCACACCAAACTTCTTCGACTCTCTGAGGTGAAAGAAGTGCTGTTGTACCTTTTTCACCACACAGCTGGTGTGTGCGGACCACGTGAGATCCTTGGTGATGTGGATGCCAAGGAATTTAAAGCTGTTTACCCTCTCAACACCAGATCCATTGATGTCAATAGGGGTTAGCCTGTCTCCATTCTTCCAGTAGTCCACAACCAGCTCCTTTGTTTTTGCGACTGTGTCAGAGAGATGACTTCTTCCCTGTAGGCCACTTCGTTAATGTTTGAGATTAGGCCAATCAACATAGTGTTGTTGACAAATTTAATTAGCAGATTAGAGCTGTGGGTGGTGACACAGTCATGGGTATACAGGGAGTAAAGGAGGGGACTTAGCACACAGCCCTGAAGGGCTCCTGTGTTGCGGCGATCTGACAGGAAGTCCAGGATCCAGCTGCACAAGGCAGGGTCAAGGCCAAGGTCTCTGAGCTTCCTGTCAAGTCTGGAGAGGATTATCATGTTCAATGCTGAACTGTGGTTAAAGGAGTGGACGTCATCATCGGATTTCGATGGAAAACTGAATAGAAGAGTCCAGAATAATAATACTCTATATTGTGCCCTCAGTGCAAAAGTTATAATCCTGTTACATACGGCATTGTCTCTGCATGTTATAGTTTCTATTTTCCAGTCACCTTACAAGGCCACGTGAATCTCTCATCCCCTAATTTTAATTAGTTTTATTTTGAAAATTGTCCAAAGTGCTAAATAGTTTATTCTCAGCTAAATTCCCACCAGATACTGGAATCTATGTCAGTTACTCAAAGTGGGATGAATTTGATATGGGTCACTGTGAATTCATATTAGCTTCAAAATATTCAGATAGAACATGCTTAATAATACATATTTTTCCACACAAATCTAAGATTTACTTATTACCTATTTACCTTTTACCTATTGAAATAATTTGTACCAAAAATGCTACAATCGTTTAAGTAGTTGTACCAGAGGTCTAAACCTGGTGAAACTGGAATGGTCACTTGATTTTTTTCTCCAGTACAGTATATTCTTCTATGAACTAATTTACATGCAAGTATATAAACTGTGAACTTCTTCCTTTTTTTTGGGGAACCAACCCCACTTATTACCTGTCTAAGCACAGGAGAAATTTGAAATGGAATCCATTTATACAATGGGCACCCTTTGTCGTGTACATTTTAACATAGGTTACAAGTGGAAGATGATATCACAGGAAAAGAGAACTAAGAGCAGATCTGTATTGAAATGCTTGCACCTTCTACTTCTATTGACCTGATTGAAATGCAATCCTGTATTTAGCAGCTACAATAATTACTTGCTGGAGGCCTGATCTTGTTTCTAATATAAATGGATCCATTTATCCACACTGACTAATCAATTTGTCACTAGGAAACTAATTGATTCAAAAGAGAGTTTTAAGGCATTTTTATTTATAAATTGTCATCAATTCATTCCAGCAAGACAATACACAAATTAACCACCTACTCTTCTCTCATTTCTGCAGATTGCAAGTGCCCAAATATCACTCTGGTATCCATAGAAAAGTTGCTCATAGTTTAGATGTTTGAAAGTAGCAAAAAGTTCTATTCTTGCTTCATTTCAATACTATAGCCCCTCAGAAGGATTTTAATGCTAACCAATTTAAGTAACCTAGCATGGTATAAACTGTTATTCAGCTTTAACAAATTATCTCAGCATGGATAATTGATGAAGAGAAATATTTGGAAAATTAACACAGGAATTTCATCCTGAAATTAGAAAGTCTTCATGGTGCTTTGGTGAACAGTTAGCCAAAACTGGTAAAAAAAAATAATTTTCTCCCTTTTTGACCACTTTTGAACTGTTCACAATATCCGTAACACAATTACCTTTCTTTTTGCATCAAGACAGCAAATGTAAAAAAAACATAGAATTGCTATACTGCAAAAGAAAGCCATTTAGCCCATTGAGTCTTTGTTGGCTGCTAGTAGACCATCTCAGTCACATTCACTCATCCTTACCCCATAATCATGCAAAGTATTCTCTCACAAGTGCTTACCCATAATTTTTTAAATCACATTGTTTCTGCCATCTTGTCAGGTGTCAAATGTCAGATCATAAATATTCTTTGCATGTAAAGGATATTCCTCATATCCCCGTTGAACTACTCTGCAGTCCTTCAACCATTAATAGATGAGGACATCTAACTTTGGTGTACACTAGCTCAATCACTCTTGAATGGATTGAATTGACTTTATTTCTTACATCCTTCACATACATGAGGAGTAAAAATCTTTACATTACATCTCCATCTAAATGTGCAATGTGCAATTTCTACTAATTTGTGGTAAATAATATGTACAACAAGACAGTCATTATAACATAGAAATACAATTGTATTGGTATGAATTAATCGGTCTGATGGCCTGGTGGAAGAAGCTGTCCTGGAGCCTACTGGTCCTGGCTTTTTGCTGCAGTGCTGTTTTTTGGATGGTAGCAGCTGAAGCAGTTTGCGGTTGGGTTGACTCAGGTCCCCAATGATCCTTTGGGTCCTTTTTATGCACCTGTCTCTGTAAATGTCCTGAATAGAGGGAAGTTCACATCTACAGAAGCGCTGGGCTTCTCTGCAGAGTCCTGATGTTCTGCACCTCTCTCAAGTATCCTGATTGTACCTTCTTTGGTCCATGGTGAACAACTGTTCCAATCTGTTCCCATGGCTGAACTCCTTTTCCTTAGAACCACTTTTAAAAATGAGAAAGTTTAAAAGCAAACTGAAATATGGTTAGTGCCATTGAACCTTCTGACTAAGTAGCTCTGCTGTAGTTAAATATTGGTTTTTGCATTTCTCAATTGCTTAAGCAGAATCACTTCAAGTGCAGAAATTCTTCAGAAGTGCTTTTAAAGAGCACAATTTCTCTTTGGCCCTTTCAGATGTCCGTGACATGAATCTTAGATCCCTCTGAGCACTTGACACTATGATGGGTTGGGAGGAGGGGTAGTTAGTTGGGATTGTTTTGTATTTTTCTGTGTAACTTTTCTGTATTTTTGTTTAGGAATATTTCTGTAATATGCTGTTACTATAATATTCCTGAATATGGTGGGATTTTGTAACTATAAAACTCTTCCTAAAATCTTCCAGAATTTGTGTAAAAATCAAATAGAACAAATGTTCGCCTTTCAGCTTATCATAATCATTGGATATTTCCATTGTGAAAATAGTCAGATGTGATACATACAATATTTCCATATAAAAGTGCTTTGAATGTCAATTCTTTCAATTATTGTATGCATTCTAATTTTACTTAAAGTGCATGAGCCTAGAAAATGCTCTCAGAATGGGTTGAGTTTACATGCTTTGCAACATCAGTAGGATTTCTTGGCAATTTCTTGAGACCTAACAACATTTTGCTTTGCAGTTTCATTACATTATTTAATGGATAAGCACTGGGTTTTTATTTCTGTGTTATATGGTTGAAAATTGATTTTTTTTTCTCTTCAGCGAAATGTGATAACAACTATTTTCAGGTGTTGTGGCATTATTCCAAAGATTCAGCAGGGCATTTTCAAGTGATTTTCGCATTGGGACCAAGGATGTTCTAATTCCCACAAAACAACCTCCTTAGACCTTTGCTGAGGAACTAGGAGCAAGTTGCCCTGGGAAAAACTGTGGAGCCACTGCTGGTTTGTTATTCTCACCCAGCAAACTCCATGCATTTGCTTTCTCCTGTACTTCCCAACTGTGTGGCCATCACACTCTTTCACCCTGACCTTCTGAACCTGTGACACCCTGAGGGCAAGGCCACATCCTCCAAATTCCCATTCCCTTTCATCCTTCCACAACAGCGGTACATCTTCTCCACCAGAGTGACGTTACAGATTCCATCTCTTTCCATCCCCAAACATAGCAACAATGCACGCTGCTCCCATTCCTCCTACCAAAATGACAGTACAACTTCTGTATCTTCCCACACCCATGACAGTGACAGTGCAGGCTTACTCCATCTCCATGGTGACAATAAGAATATCTACAACAGCCTCATAAATGACATTGTAGGCTCCATCCCACTAACCCTGTCACTGTGGCAATACAGAATGCCACCCTCCCTTCCCCACCACAAGTTACCAATTACTCCTTCTATCCCTCCCACACAAGCAGAGAACTACTCGATCTACAGCTGACTACCAACACAATCTCTCCTCGCCCTTCCTGTTTGAACCTAGTCTCGGGAGTAAATACCACTTGCTACATTTTCCATAAAGCAAAAAATGGCCTCACCCATAAATGAATTCACAACAGGAAACCCAACAGCAGAAGCAGCTCACTTATCCAGCTACCCGTTTGGGTGCACAGAGTTTCTTGTCATTTCTGATCTTGTCATTGCATGAAGACTGCATCCAAGGCACTTGATTCAGTCATATAAACTAAAAAGACCATTGGCTCTGTTTTTATAATTTATTGTGCGCACTGAAGGCTGTGTGCACTTGTATGTTTGAGTGCAAATGTTTATTGAGGATGCTCAATCTATATTTAAAAGGTGCCATTATATCACAGCAATGGTATGATTAATGCAGACCATTCCCTGTGTTGTTGAGATATATTCTGACAGCGCTGCACATTTCCCTATCAGGTAAGTGCAGGTTTCTTCTTTACAAGCAGTTTCGCCTGGTTTTTCAGAGCATTAAAAACTCAGTGCTAAATTAATAAAGTGCCATAAGTTGCACCAGACTGCCTGAAGACATCTTAAAACCTGACCTCACATTCAAGTGAATTTGTAATTCATACAGTACGGAACCCAATAGTATCCTGAAAGGTACCTCACGCTGTTTAGTTTAAGCATATTTAAATGAGAATCGAATGCTTGAGACGAACAGTATATCTGACTAAGATGCACCTGGTATAATCAAAGCAATTGAGGCAGTATCTCAGTAGCCTAACTTACCCAAAATACTTTGTTTTTCAGTATATTCCCAAAGGTAAGTGATTAAAGTACTACATTTCAGCACTAGGGATATAGGCCGGTAAAAGCAACTACTGTATTATTTATAAAAGCAGCATGCTCATTCATTCATTACGTGTCGTGTCTTTTTGTATGACGTAGATGATCATGGTCTTTCCATGACCTGCATTGTTCTTGGCAAACTTTTCTACAGAAGCGGTTTGCCGTTGCCTTCTTCTGGGCAGTGTCTTTACAAGACGGGTGACCCCAGCCATTTATCATTACTCTTCAGAGATTGTCTGCCTGGTGCCAATGGTCACATAACCAGGACTTGTGATATGCACCTCCTGCTTATATGACCATCCACCACCTGTTTTTATGGCTTCACATAACTCTGATTGGGGGTATAAACAGGTGTTACATCTTGCCCAGGGGTGACCTACAGGCTAGCAGAGGAAAGGAGTGTCTTACACCTCCTTTGGTAGAAATGTGATCTCCATTCCACCACCGAAAAAACAGCATGCAACATCTTTTAAATGATCTGAAGAGAGCCTACAGTTGGAAATGCTTACAATTCAGTATATCTGGCTATTAGTTCCAGATGTTTAAGATTTAAATGATGTGTTGTAAAAGTGTGCCAACTGAAAAAAAAAGTGTTTAAATCCACTGATCCTTATTCATTTGATTTCTATTCTGCCTATCTGAGCAAATTTAGGTTACATTTTGCCAGGATTTATGGTGAGAAGCAATTAAAAATCTATAATGATGAAGAGTAACTGTCACCAGTTTCTGGAGTGCATATGTATTGTATATAATGCAAAATTCAAAATGTGTTAGTGATTCACTGTTACCAAGTGATTTGTGAAGACTTTGCTAGAGATGTTTTGTAAGTAAAATTTCCAGAGTTTCTTGATCTGGTAAGTACTTCCAGACCCAGAAATTCTTCAGCACATAAAATAAATATTGAACTGGTGTTGTAGTGCCAGTTCTGTGCAAGGACATTTATCAGCAACATTCTTTTGCTCATGACATCTGGTGAGGTTATAAGATTGGCTTGGTACACAAAGACACTTCTGTGACTAGCCCTATATTAAGGAAATATTAAGCAGCTTTATGGGAGTGAAAATGACAGGGAAAGAAAGAGAGACGATCGATAGAGTGAAGATGCCATTGAACAAAGTTAAAGGGTGGGCTTAGAGAGGTTCAGTGTCTGGAAATTGAAGCGTGAAGTGATAACATCAAAACAAGGAGTGATATTAAGGGAAGGGACAGTATCAAGGTGAAGAGCATTGGGTCAACACAAACTTTAATCAGGTTTGACATATGATCAAGGGCCTCAGTGTTGGCAAGTAGAAAGTTAGGAGTAAACACCACAGAAGGCCTACAGGATAAATCTGCTGTAAGACACTTCAGAATCACATTCTTGTAAGCCTGGTCCCTTTTAGTACAAAAGTGACATCAACTCTCCAGTTAGGGTCAACTTCTGTGTGAGTAACTTGTAACATTTGCAAGCCACAAATGGCCAAATTAATTTTACAGTGGGGAGTCAAGACATGTCTTAAATGCTGTGTAATATCGCTACAAATAGCTAGCGGCCTCTGCAAATACGTATTTCTTTTGAGTGTGTGACCCACAATGAGTGAACAGATGTGAGTGCAAATAAACATGCATGTGCGCGAGCGCACACACACACACACACACACACACACACAAAACTCATCTGTGTTTAATAACCAGCTTCTGGGTTACACAACATTATGCAAAAGGAATTTAATGTGAAAGGATTTCTAGCACCTGACAATTCAGAATTACTCTTGTAAAAGTACTGCACTTTGCAAAAGACAGAGTAGTTAGTGCTATACTTCGTGTTCCCAACTATCCTGCTGGCTCAAAAAGACTGGTTTTTAAAATGCTAAGGAATTTCAACTTCTCCCTTGTTCTCTCTAATCTATTACCCTTGCTGTGTAATCATAAAAAACTAATTTTCTTCTCCAAAGTTTGGAGCTTGTAAGAAATCTTCTGTGTAAATTGGTAATTGATACCATTGTTATAGGACATAAGTGCTCCTTGTGAGCTGATTCTTGTCAACAAATGACATTGGGAAATATGAAGCACAGACCACAGAGATCACTACATCTTGGTAAAAGCTGGCACTTCATCACTGATTGTATAATTGAAGCCATTATTTGGTCATTTATTTACAGTTTTCTCATCCAGTTAGTATGAAAGGAAGAAGAGAACAAACCAAATGAAAGGTTCTCTGCTAAAACTTTATTTTAAATCTTTCTCCTCTGTCTTCTTCCACTTAGAAACTTCATACGTGGGTGGGTGTAGGTTCTCGTAAGCTAATGACACCCACTTTTACATCTCTGGCAACTCTCCATTCCTGCGTTACATCTATATTCTCGAATGGATTCACCATCCAACTGTCCTCCATATTTCACTTGTGCCACAAACTTCACACCCTTACCATGTTCTCCATCTTCTATATTGTCTTATACCTCACCCCCCACCCCCATCCACTCTATTGTCATTTTAATCTGGATAACTAACCATAATGGCACGGCATTTTTAATCCTGCATTTAAAATGATTAGCATTGGCAATTTAACTTCTGAAATGTTTGCATCAGTCCCCCAGCAGGCTTTTTCATTTCATGACATGTAAAAACACCTGAAAGTTTTCCATCCTTTCCAACCATCATCTATCCCTAACTCTCCCTTTTGTCCCACTGTGCATTGTCCTTGTCTCCTTCTATCGTTAGTTATTAGCGCTGCAACCACGTGATCAACTCTCTACATATCCAAATCTTGCACTTTGCCATGGGGTAAGTATGGCAAAGCTACCTGAGAAATACCTAAAAGTTACCTGACACCGTAGTCACTTTCTGCCTCTTCCCTTTTGTTTGTTGCTCAGTATCCACAACACTTGTTACTTAATAGTTGCCATTCCTCAGCAAGAAATGAATACTCAAGGAAGATTATTCAAGGAAGCAGATTTCAAAACAAAATCGGGTAATTTGAAAGTTACTAATTAGTCTGAGAATAACTATATCATATGTATTTTAAAATCATTAAATTTCCAAGCTTTTTATTGGGATGGAGCATTGTAACTGATTGCAGGTGGTTGAAAATAAATTTTACTCATGTTTCTATTAACCCTGGGTCATTCTAGTGGATGTTCTGGGCTTCTGCTCAGCAAAACCTCAGTTTTAAGAATATTGTCTGAACCACTGTAGCTCAATTTCAAATTCATATCCATGCCCTGCCGTTTTAATTACATCTGGGGGAAATTAGTATAACTTGTAGTTCACATTGATGCTTAACTAGCATTTGGTTTCCATTAACTGTTGTTGATTTCTGATATGTCATTCAGTTGGTGGTGTTTTTATTTGAATACTATGCTTCGCTATTGTTAAACTGCCTGTTTTTAGTGCACAACCATCTATTCTCAAAATATCTTTGTTACCAGTATATTCATCTTAGCTAGTGTGCAATAAGAACTTCAATTAATCTGGCTGTTTTTTTTACACAGTGATAGCACCAGAATAATTTTTACTCTGTAAATATATCCTCATTAAATTTTTGACTGATATTTTGATCCAAACCTCAGAAGTATGGAACATGTAGAGCTTTTTTTGGCTTTGACCTAGATGTGGAGAAGAAGAGCAGGTTTTAGAGCAAGAGACAAAAATTCAGCTTTTTAGTACTCCTACAGCTTTGTGCAAAATACTTTAAAAAATTGTCACCATCTGGCTAAAACTAATGGTTTATTTTCCAGACCTTATTCCAGTGAACTTTTGTACCCAGCAATTCTAGTGCACTTGAAAGGGCAACATCCATTTTGGAATTTAGGCACTAAGACTTATACAAAACAAGAATAAATGTCCTTTAGCTCACAGAGTCTGCTCCAGCATTGAAACACCCATTTAAACTAATCTAACTTTATTCTTCTCAGATTGTGTCATTCACCTACATACTAGGGCAAATTACCATACCTAATCAACTGACCAAACCACACGTCTTTGGGATATGAGAAGAAACCAGAGTATTTGGAGGAAACGCATGAAGTTTTAGTTAGAACCTGCAGACTCCACACAGACAACACCAGAGGTCAGGAACAAACCCCAGTCCCTGGAGCAGTGAGACAGCAGTTCTGCTAGCTGCACCATTCGTTGTGCCCTGCTGATAACTGGGCTACTGTGGCCAGATTAAATTGATTTCATTCAAATAGTATGGAGGGTCGGGCAAAACTTTCAGTTGGCTGGTGGTTTAAATGTTAAAGGCTAGTGACAGCCAAAGTAATAGATTATGATGTAATATGAAGAAAAGCATAACTGTTTTTCATAAAAGCATGGAAGCATAATTACTTCCAGTAAGCAATTGGAAAGGCACGTATTTTAAAGATTCTGGCAGATTAGATACTACCACTATTTTCGAATACTGTGTTTAGTCTGAACAACATAATTACCAAGTTCTATAGAGAATAAATGTTTTATACAGTCTTAATGTTCAATAAGATAAAGGATTAAATGGAACAAAATCCAAATATGAGCAGACATATTTTTCTGAAATGTTGGAAGTATTGCATAAGAAAGAACGTAACCCTTTATGTCCGTAAGACCATAAGACATAGGAGCAGAATTAGGCCATTTGGCCCATCACGTTTGTCCCACTATTTCATCATGGCTGATCCATTTCCCTATAAACCTTCACACCCTGCCAAATCAAGAACCTATCAGCCTCTGCCTTGAATACACTCAATGACCTGGCCTTCACAGTGATCAGTGGCAATGAATTCCACAGATTTACCACCCTCTGGCTAAAGAAGTTCCTCCTCATCTCCATTCTAAATGGATGTCCCTCCATATCTTCTCCATATCCATGCTATCTAGGCTTTTAAACATTCGATAGATTTCAATGAGATCCTCCCCCCTCATTCTTCTAAATTCCAGTGAGCACAGGCCCAAAGCCATCAAATGCTCCTCATACATTAAACCTTTCATTCCCAGAATCATTTTTGTGAACCTCCTTTGCACCCTCTCCAATGTTACCACATCCTTTCTTTGGTAAGGAGACCAAAATTGCTCACAATGTTCCAAGTGAGGCCTCACCAGTGCCTTACATCCCTGTTCTTATATTGCAGTCCTCTTAAAACGAATGCTAACATTTCACTTGCCTTCCTTACCACTGACTCAATCTTCAAGTTAACCCTTAGGGAATCCTGCACATGGACTCCCAAGTGCCTTTACACCTCTGATTTTTGAATTTTCTCCTGCTTAGAAAATAGTCTTTGCCTTTATTCCTTCTTCCAAAGTGCACAACTATATACTTCTCTACACCATATTCCATCTGCTATTTTTTTGACCATTCTCTCTGATCTATCTGAGTCCTTCTTCAGCCTCCCTACTTCCTCAACACCACTTGTCTCTCCACCTATCTTCATATTGTCCGCAGACATTGACACAAAGCCATCAATTGTGTCATCCAAGTCATTGGCAAGCAACGTAAAAAGAAGTGGTCACGACACCAACCCCAGTAGAACACATTAGTCACTGCCAGCCAATCAGAAAAGGCTCCCTTTATTCCCATCCTTTGCCTCCTGCCAATCAGTCAATACTCTCTCCATGCTAGTATTGTTCCTATAGTACCACGGATTCTTATGTGGCTAAGCAGCCTCATGTGCAGCATCTTGTCAAAGACCTTCTTGTCATGACGGATTACTTTCTTCCTTTCTGCTATTTACTCTTTATGCTCAAAAATTTTCCATTCAAATTCTACAATAAAGTTACTGGCTTATTTGGGAAAATACTAATGCATGTTAATACAATGGATTAAAATTCTTCTGGGTTGCAACGTGTACAGTTCTTTGAAATAAAATGTTAAAGATCATCTTCCGGCTGAGTAACACACAAAAATGTTGGAGGACTCAGCTGAGCAGGCAGCATCTATGGAGAGCAATAAATAGTCAATGTTTCATGCTGAGACCCTTCATCGGAACTAGAAAGGAAAGAGGAAGAAAAAGAAGTTGGGGGGAGGGAAGGCTTGCAGGTGGTGGGGGAAAGTGAGTGGGTGGGGGAGAGGAGATGAAGTGAGAAGCTGGGAGGTGTTAGGTGGAAAAGATAAAGGGCAGAAGAAGAATGAATCCAATCGGAGAGGAAAGTTCAGGAACAGTTATTATTGTATCTCTCAAAAATCAGGCTCTTGAACCAGAGGGAATAACTTCACTCAACTTCACTTGCCCCACCACTGAACTGTTCCCACAACCCAGGACTCACTTTCAAGGACTCTTCATCTCATATTTTTGATGTTATTGCTTATTTATTATTATTATTATTTCTTTTTTTTTCTTTTGTATTTGCACAGTATATTGTCCTTTGCACACTGGATGTCCAGCCTGTTGAATGAGGTCTTTCATTGATTCTGTTATGGTTATTGAACTTATCGAGTATGCTCACAAGAAAATAAATCTCAGGGTTGTATATGGTGACATATATGTACTCGGATAATAAATTTACCTTGAGCTTTGAACCATGGGAGAAAGGGAAGGAAAATGAGCACCAGAGGGAGGTGATGAGCAGGTGGGGGAGAACAGAATAGGTAAGAGGGGAGCCAAAATATGGAAAAGAAAAAGAGAAAAGTGGATAAGGGAGAAATGACTGGAAATTAGAGAAATCAATGTTTATGCCATCAGGTCGGAGGCTACCCTGTCAGAACATGAGGTATTGCTCCACTAATATGTGAGTGGCCTTATGGTAGCAGTATAGGACACCTTGGGCCAACATGTGCGAAGAGAAATGGGCAGTGGAATTAAAATGGTTGGCCACACCACCACTGAGTTCCTCCAGCATGTTGTGTGTGTTATTCTGCAGCTGCAGAATTTCTTCTGTTTTATCTTTAGACTGTTTATTTCTTCCCTTCACTATACTGATAATCAAACTACTGCCAGCTTCACTGCCAATATATTACAGTGCTTCATCAATTGCAATAAGATGCTTCCTGCTTTTCACATTCTCCAAGCTGATCCTTGGCCTTAAACACTAATATTTTGCAGCTGCCACATTTTGTGCATGTTTTCAATAAATACGCATAGAATATATTGTTTAATGCAAGAGCACATACACAATGTATAGTTCTATAGCAGCGGTCCCCAACCACTGGGCCGCAAAGCATGTGCTACCGGGCCGCGAGGAAACGATATGATTCGGCGATATGAAACGATATGAGTCAGCTGCACCTTTCCTCATTCCCTGTCACGCCCACTGTTGAAATTTAACGCATGTGAGGTCATTAGTGACCCAAGATGCAAATGACCCAAGACATGCAAAGGAATGGGTCCGTGACCCATTTGTGAATGTTTCTGGTGAATCTTCCATGTCAGAGCAGGAAAAAGATCAACTCCTCGAGCTTGCAAATGACGGTGGGCTGAAAAGTATGTTTGACATAACATCTTTGTCGGCATTCTGGATCAAAGTCAAGATTGGATATCCTGAGATAGCCACGAAAGCACTGAAAACATTGCTTCCATTTCCAACATAATATCGCTGCGAAGCGGAGTTTTTCTGCAATGAATGCAACGAAAACTAAATTGCAGAATAGACTGGACATAAGGAACCCCCTTCGAGTATCGCCGTCTCCCATCACCTCTCGATGTGTGTTGCAATGATTTTATGTGTTCATATGGGGAAAATACGTGCTGTGTGTTTAATATCCAAACGTTACTTAAAATGTTATGATGCTATTGACTTATAAGTGACTTATAATTCAGTGGTCCCCAACCTCCGGGCTGCGAAGAATGCAGCGGTACAGCGGTGGCTGGAACGCACCCAGCACATCTTTAAGAAAAAAGCCAAAATAAATAAGCTAATTAATTAGGTGCCATCCAGCACGTAAATGTCGGCCCAGATCAGAGGCGATTGCTGATTGCATCACCTCTGATCTGGGCCGATATTTACATGCCGGGCAGCACCTAATCAATTAGCTTGTTTACTTCCGCTTTATTCTTAAAGATGTGTTGGATGCATTCCGGCCACTGCTGTACCACTGCATTCTTCACGGCAATGTATCGGTCGGTAGCCCGGAGGTTTGGGGACCACTGATATAATTGACGTATCACTATATTCACGCGAGGAAAATATGCGCTGCGTGTTTAATATCAAATTCGTTAGATAAACCCCTTTAGAAACGAAGTTGTGTGTATTAGCCACTTATAAGTGACTTATAGTTGACTTATCACCTATATTCTGGTTGTGATTAACACCCACCCCGCCCCACCCTTCCCCCAGGTCGGCCGGTCTGCAAGAATATTGTTAATATTAAACCAGTCCGCGGTACAAAAAAGGTTGGGGACCCCTGTTCTATAGCACTGACTAATGTTCTTGTCTGCAAAGATATCTTTAAGAATACTGTGTATTGCACAAAAAGGTTACAAATCTGAGAAATTTGTTACTGTAATCGTTTCAATGTAATGTCTCTTTTAAAATATTTAACAATCAATGCATTACTTTTCTTTTTTGTAGGATTACCTAACAGACTTGATGACAAATGACAGCATCAATTACTTTAAATCATCCAAGAAGATTTATCCACATAGACCAGTTATGCTGCTGATCAGTCATGCAGCACCCCACGGCCCTGAAGATTCAGCCCCACAATTCTCCCACCTTTTTCCAAATGCTTCCCAGCATATGTGAGTATTATTATTATAATACGGTCTTGTGGCCACAGATATTATCATTTTCTTATTTAGCCCTTCAACTCACTTACCAGTGGTTCGTTACAAATTTACATTTTAATAGCTTCATTGTTCTAGAACATAAAATAAATGGAGCACTGGTTTTGTCATACTTCTGAGCTGTGCAGATCATCAAGGACCTGTATTTATACCTAAAACAGTACTGAATTAGGCAGTCTAGTTTAGTGTCATACAATAAGAGATCCTGTGTGGAGAATTTCATTTGTAGGGCTTGAGAAGCAATGTCCTTTGAAGGATACACACAAAATGCTGGAGGAACTCAGTAGGCTAGGCAGCATCTATGGAAAAGAGTACAGTTGACATTTCGGGCCGAGACCCGTCAGCAGTCTTGCCGAAGGGTTTCAGTCCGAAACATTGACAGTACTCTTTTCCATTGATACTGTCTGGCTTGCTGTATTCCCCCGTCATTTTGTGTGCTTTGCTCAGATTTCCAGCATCTGAAGATTTTTTCTTGTTTGCCTTGTGAAGGACAGCTGCTTGTGGGAAAGCAGAGGTAAAAGAGATGGGGAGAAAGGAAGAATGTTTGGGATAATCAGCTGCTTAGAAACGTACAGCAGCCTACTTCCATCATCCATCTTATTCAATCCTTGAAGTAGACTGAAGAGTAGCTAATAAAGGAAAAGAAAACCTGACTCCTGTCCTAATGAGATACCAGCCATCAGAGCACTACATCTGAAGTTAGACAGTCACTTGAATGCAATAGAACCAGTCAATGAATTACTTCAATTGTGTTTTAGATCTTGACTACTCCAGAGGATATAATTTTACCCAGGTTCTAAGAAAAAATGATGTCTGCTGAGCTCTGCACTGGATTTTGCTGTTGTGAGTGTGGAATGCGCCAGTAAAAAGGACATTGATTCTTTGACAACGAGCAGGTGGAGGGGGAGTAGGAAGCAAATTCAGCTGTTGAAAGAGGAGCAACACATGTTATTGCACAGCATGATGAGGTTACACTGAGGAATTCAGTCGATGCTACCAAGTCAATTTTAGATGGAAAATTCTCAACTCTCTATCCTCTACCATTCCTTGTCCAGTTTCTGCTTGCAGCATGATTACAGATATAAATGTTGAACCAGAACTGATAGCAGGCAGTAATTAGAATCAGAATCAGGTTTATTATCACTGTCTTACAGGACATGAAATAGTTATTTTGCTGCAGCAGAGCAGTGCAAAGACATAAAATTAGTATAAATTACTTATTAAATATATAGGGCAAAAAAAGGATCATGAGTTTATGGTCAATTCAGAAATTTGATGGTGGAGGGAAAGAAGCTCTTTCTGACTCATTGAGTGTGGGCCTTCAGGCTCCTGTTGCACTTCCCTGATGGTAATAATGAGAAGAGGACATGTCCAAGATGGTGACAGTCCTTAGAGATGGATGCCATCACCTTGAAGCACCACCTCTCAAATATGTCCTCAGTGGTAGGGAGGGTTGTCCCTGTGATAGAGCTGGCTGTGTCTACAACTCAATCTGCAATTATTTTTACATGATTACAAGCAAAGAAAATTCAATTCCTTGTATAAAATCCTCATCTGCATAATTTTCTGCAAGAATATGTATTTTTCCTTTTCCTATGAACCTTACTCAGAACAGTTCCTGTGGATTCACTCAGGCTCCTTGGATGCTTGTCACATCCCCGGTACTTTGAACCCCATGAATACACTTATGTTGAGATCTTACCTGCATGCAAAGGCAGACTCATACATTGGGGCTTTCCAACTGAGGAATACATAATGGTTGAGAAAGGGAAGCAGCTTTATCATTGCTTCATCTCTCGATAACCAATACCAATCAGATCTTTCATGACCTTTCTTTATTTTCCTGCTATCAATGAACGGCACAATAAATTTATTATAAGTTGGTTATTAGCCATGTCCAGGAGATTAGGCACTCATAGTCAACATTCCCTCTAATTTTCAGTAGTCAGTGTGCGCAAAAATCTTATGTTGTGCAATTTTTTTCCTGTGACAACATAAAACTGCACAGAATAACAACAAAATAACATGCATATTTAAGTCACTCAGTTATTTTTTCTCTCTCCTGTCTTTGGCATTTACCCATTCTTTGTTAACTGTATCTAGACTAAAAGAACTTCCATCCAATTGACAGCTTTTGATTTTCATTAACATATCCAAATGACATTCACCTAAACGGTTTCTCAGCTTGTTTTTGAGTCGATTCATTAGGTTAAAACCTCACTCACAGTCCGCACGAGACGCAAGAAAGGTTCCCCCAATGTCCATCAACTGTACAAGGTCGCAAAACTGTTCATTTTGAAGTACAAATGCCACCATTTGAGCAAAGTTTGAAATAAGTTTGGATTTAATTTTTTCTTGCATGGAAAATTTGATATCATTAATCTGTCTAACTATTACAGTATTTTCAGCTAGAAAATCATGATATTTTAGACATAAGGCATTAACTTGTTCATCGCCAAATGTGAAGTCATAATCTGCAATTGTGGAGAAATCAAAAGCTGATCATTCTTGTACCTCATCTTCAGAAAACCTTTCTTCTAAATGAATACAAAGACTATTTATAAAAGTCAACAGCAAACTTGTATCTACTGTGACGTTTTCTTCATGTTGTTGGCTTAGCGAAACTTTAATTTTGTCACTCCACGAAACATTGTCTCCCAGTTAATGCTTTCTGAGAGAATGGATCAGCTCATGACAAAATGGCGGAGCAGACTCGATGGGCCAAATGGCCGACTTCTGCTCCTTTGTCTTACGGTTTTATGGTCTTATCTTGTTAATTTTGCCTCACGCAAAATGAAGTGAATCAATCAGTGTCAGGTCACTCTTTTGCAGAACCTTGCACAGTGCAGACAGTTCATCAAAGACATCACTTAAAACCTGCAAAGCTACTGTGTATGTAATGTTTATCAATTTCTTGTGACATTATTTAGTCACAGGGTCATTTGACTGATCTTTTCCAATAGAGACTTATTTTCCATAAGTGTAATAATTAATTACTACATTAGGTAACTAACCCTTTGTGCGCACATTAATTTCCTTTGTGCACTGGTTGAAAAACGTGTGTGCGCATGCACGCGCGCACAGCTTAGAGGGAACATAGTGTATGCAGTTTTTTGGTGAGAACCTGCTGGCATTCATTGGGATGCAGCCTGAGATACTCAGCACATCATCAAACATCATCCTCTTCACTAGGAAAAAACAGCACCTCTCATCTTTCTCAGCCGGAATTCACAGGGCCTCACACACTCTTGCTTGTCTAGTTTGAGTTCTCTGTTCTTCAACACCATCAGGATGCAGTATCTGCATCCAGCTGAGCAGACCTTACAAGCATCCTGCAGCATCCTTCAAAGGCAAAACATCTTGATAACATGTGCTTGCCTGTCTGCGGTGTGTGAGACATCATCTGTTCATTGAGTGCACCTGCCCTCTGTGGAGATGGGCAAGGGGGTGGCTCATGATTTCTTTGAGAGGTAGGGCTGACTGACTTTGCTCCTCTTGGCCCTCACACAAAGCTGCATAAGTACTTAATTTGTGAAGCTAGCAACTCTCATTTTTTATTTCATTCTCAGGTGTCTCTATCATTGGGAATGCTGAGCAGGATTATGTTAATATTGGTCCTCAGTTATACAATGAATCATGCTAACTCTTCGTAGTGAACTGCTGGAAGCCACAATATTCGCAGCTAGAGAAATGGCACTAGGTACTTCTGGGATATTGAGGCCACACTATACTAATTTAATTATTATTAAAACATCCTTTCCTGTCGTTTGTAGCATGGGGTGAATATTGAAGCCCAAAAGTATAATGGGCATTAATTATGAGTTTAGTGGAAAAAATCTGTTATGAAATGAAGGGGAGGGGTGTTGTAGCTATCTGTGACATGACATCTTGCTTTTGGTTTTAAATAACCACACTTGTTTACTTCTTTGCAGCTGTCTGCTGACAAGATCCTTTACCTGATATCAGCATCTTGAATAAATCATTTTGTGCCATGTAGTTTGAGGTTGAGCTTCTTTCTTCTCAATATTTCTGATAAGCTTATAAATGTCTGCCGGATAGATACTAGAGTTAAATCTGTAACTAGCATGTGGAGAAACACACATTCGGTGAAAGAAGAGCTTATCTACTGACATACAACAAGATTATCCACATTTCCCAATAACTAGGGTCATAAAGCAGTACAAAGGTCAGCACAGTACATTGCAGTCATTCTGATGTTTTTCTGACATCATAAGACATTATTATCTGAATGAAGTCCATGCAGATATAATGCAAACCTGACAATATGGGTAAATGTATTAAGATTTAAGGTGCAGATAGGTTCCTTCACCAGTACTCAATGCATTTGAACAAAAGTGTGCTTGTTACACATGTGAGCCCAGTAGATGTTGTTCGCACAGGCACACAGATTTGTTTTACATACTACCTGCTGGGGAGATGAGGAAAGTGACAGGTGGTGGGAAGATGCAGTTTATACTGGCAGGCATCCATGTGTTTCAATCTGTACCAGTGTTAAATCTACCATCGAGATTTGCCTTGTTTGTGTCAGTGCCAATTTGGCATTAATTTTGTTCATTTATACATTTTGAATTGCCTATTTCTTTTGAAATATTCAGTAGAAGTAAGATGATGCTAAGTTAATGTCACATTCACTCTCCAGTGTAAGACACATACAAATGGTAATATTAAACTCATTGAATCAGGTCTGCAAGCCATGCTCTGTAAATTAGCATCGTAGGCACATCTCTTAAACATGCTGTTCAAATAGACAGACATAATGCAAACCATTGTTCAAAATAATGGAAGCTAAAAATAAAACTGATGCATACAAAGTTGAAAACTTGGAGAATATGGCAAACAAATACACTCCAGCCAAGATATATCTTATTGATATGAGACACAATCATTATTTAAAAATACCTCATCTCCTCTGACATGATCAACCTTCCTGAACTAACTTCAAGCAAGTTAAAACAGCATCAGAGAGCTAAATTAATAAAATGGTTACATGGAAAGCTAATTGAAAATATGAAATCAGAAATAATAATTGAACTACAAAAAATGAATTACTAGAAAATTTAAAACCTCCAGAAAGTTAAGAAAATCCTCCTCTTACTCTTGCAGGATAGTGAACAGGTGGAATATGATACATTTATAGAAGTTATCTTGACATGTTTAAATACAGTTCCTCCCCAGCTTATAATGTAACGCCATTCCTGTGAACTGTTCATAACCCAGACAGTTCACAAGTCAGAAATGTGGAATGCCGGGAGATGCCTGCAGTACTGCAGTGGACAGTAAATCCATACCACCCATCTCACAAATGCTCTTTCATATGTATCTACTGTCCATAAGCTGACAGTCCATAAGCTCGGGAGAACCTGTATAGCATTTGAGAGTAACAGAAGTTTAATACAGATGATTTTCACCAGGAAATGTGTTCTTAGGAAATGATTCCAAATTTGGGAATGTTTCTCTAATCAAATAATCAAATATTGACCTTGCTTGAAGAATTGAATGATGGCCTGTTTTTTTTTCTCATTTTGTATATTCCTGAATGTTCATTTATTTGATGTTTTAGTAACCTTAATGTAGTTCTGCTTTGGAGAATGCCTTTGTTAACAACCTTGGGTATTTCAAAGACAAGAATTGATGTTGCCTTATCATGTGTCAGAAACCTGAGTTAATTTTCAATAAGCTGCTTTCAATGATTTGTACTCCCATTATATTCTATTGATGTGATCGGTCATTTTCTTATCCATCATTGAATGATACACAAATACATACAGTATATTCACAAAGATCAATCATCCGTATCAAGCACTCCATTGTCAGATGCAGTTACAGAGCCAACCTCTTAATCAGTTTGTTGTAACATATCCATCTCAATATCTATTTCTCTTTATCAATGCCGCCAGTTATTTCATTACATCTCTCAAGAGCAGGGGTTTGCAACCTTTTTTAATACCATGGACCAATACCATTAAGTAAGGGGTCAATGGACCCTGAGTTGGGAAAACCTGCTCCAGAGGGTGGTGAATCTGTGGAATTCATTTCTACAGATGGCTGTTGAGGCCAAATCATTTGGTATATTTAAAGCAGAGCTTGTTAAGTTCTTGATTAGTAAGGGTGTCAAAGATTATTGGGAGGAGGCAGAAGAATGAGTTTGAGAGGGAGAATAAACCCGCCATGATAGCAGAGCAGACTTGATGTTCCAAGTAGCTTAGTTCTGCTCCTATGTCTTGATGTCTTATGGTCTTAACTTTCTGCATATACTTATTTCTGTATAGTTACAGTAACTTGCTATTCTACAATATCCTTCTAAATCTAATTAGTCTTTCTATATTTGAGCATTTACCTAAATACTTCTAAATTCCATCTTGTCATCTTTCCATGACTGCATCCAATTTTATAACTGCCCATAACAGCTGTGAGAAAACTGACTGCATGTGATCAAAAAAGTTGAGTCAAAGATAATAGTTAAACTACAAAATTACTGTAAATCTGTAATCAGATTTTAGCTCCATCCTCAAGGTGTGAGCGAAGCAGATGGGTGGTTATTATGACAGAATTTCAATTGTTTCCATCCTCCCTGTTTTCTGTGCCCCCTGCTATCATGTTAATTGCCTGACGAATGATAATGCCAGAGGATCAGGGGGATAATTTAAAAGGCGGATGTGTTGCAAACCTTGCAGATGCTTCCTGACAGAGGAGCATATCCAAGGCTGCTCCCAGAGTGGAGAGCTCCCACTCTGGGCGTTAGAAGACCTACCTAGAACCATAAATCCAGCTGATGCTCTAGGTCAAACCTAGATGGTGTTCCTCTTCTATTCTAAATACACAGTATAAAATTCATGAACATTCAGAAATGCTTAAGTTAAATAGTGACACTCAGCAGGATTGGCAGCTGAAGGTAAAAAGCAAAGATGATTCAGTTGACAGTGAAGATATGAATTTGCAGAAGTCTCATGAAAGGCATTGAAAAATTATGGCACATGCCATTGAAGTGAATATAAAGCGTGGGATATGATGATTGTGAGAAAACAAGGCAGGAGCAAATTAATGTTTTCTGAGTTGGCAGGATACAAATTGTGATGCCACCTAAGGTTCTGAGCTGGGACATCTGTTATTTTCTATTTATATAAATGATTTAGGCATAGGAACAAATTTTCTGATGACACTAAATTAGGTGCCATGGCAAACTGTAAACATTTCCAAGAGGGACATGGAAGTATTGGAGGAATAAACACAGTTGTCAGATGCAGTGCTGACCCTCTCTCCAGAACCTCCACCATTCTCTCCCTCACCAAGCATCTCCCAACCTCCACCCACTCCCAGTCCCATCAACATTCCAACTGACACCCTGTCCAATATCGCCATCACCACCTCCAATGACTGACTCCACCCTACATTTCCACCCACCACTCCTTCACTGAGAACAAGATAAAATTTCACTGCTAAGAACACTCACACAAAGCTATCAGCTTACAATTTCTCACCCATGTACAGACCCTGCTGGAATAAAAGGTTGTGAAGCAAAGCAAATTCCAATTGTTTTGTGCATATGAAGGTTCCGTTGGTCAGGGTTGACCATGGGTAGTGTGTTCTAGCTGTCTAGGTATGCAAGCGTGGGCAATACAATATGGAGAGCAAGCTGTTACCCATGTAGCAAGCTCCCCCTGTCTATGCATCTGATGAACCCAAATGAATGGCAGAGGCTGATACAATTTGGCACCGGCAGCATCACGGGAGTTGCCAGTCAGTATTGAACTCAATGTAGGACTGCCTTAGGAACTCCAACTTGGGATTTTTTTCCTCAGTTTTTGCTCCTGAAGCCTTCTCCATTACTGGGTATAGCCACAAAACAGCGGAGGTTTGAGATCAGAGATTTCCTTCCCCACGGCTGACAGGCCACATCTGCCTGAAGCGACTGGTTTTAAGGCACCAGCAACCCACCTTTGCCCCTTCTCCTGTCAGTAGAAATGGTTCTGCCAGACTTAGCAGCTAAGCCACACGTGAACCTGGACTAGGCTGTCAGAGGCTATTTACGGCACACGCCACTGGGACCATTTATTAAGTAGCGAGAGCTATCTCCACTACCACCCCAGGCAATAACAATATTAAGTTTTGTGTACAGAGAATGGAAGAATAAATTTATGTGTGGAATTGAGTGTGTAGGAATCAAGGCAAAGAGATTTTTAACGTCTATATATCTAATCTTTGAAATGTATATGATTAATATATTTTTATAATCACACCCGCAGCACTCCGAGCTATAATTATGCTCCTAATCCAGACAAACATTGGATCATGAGGTACACTGGCCCAATGAAACCCATTCACATGGAATTTACTAACATGCTACAGAGGAAGAGACTGCAGACCTTGATGTCAGTGGATGAATCAATTGAAAGGGTAAGTTGCATGTACCGTTAGAAATGCCTTCATGACAAAATAAACAAGTTTTGGTATCTGAAAAAAAATCAATTGAAGTAATATATGGTGCAAAATGAAAGGCTCTGCACTGTGCAGGGACTGGCCATTTAAAAAAAACACACATTAGTGAGGGCCAGCTCAAGGTAAGAAGAGGCTTGGTGGGAAAGTGAGTGGCAAGCATCGTAAATAAAAAAGCCATTATGATCTTTAATATACATACAATGTATGTTATGCTTTTATATACACTGCTTGCTGAGCACACCCTTCTGCCCTACCATTATGACTTTGATTTACAAATTCTATTGACAGCAAAAATAACATCAAACGGCAGCTGTGAAATAATACTTCCATAAGCAAATTCAGAATCCTCTTGCCTCAAAATAAAACACCAGGAAGTCATTCACAAATTGAGATAAAACTAATTGCTGTCAAAACCTTTTTTTGAATGACCAGAAATATGTTGCAGCTTTTTCCATGACACACATTGTTTTTCACTTCACCACAGTCCTTAGCAAGAAAATGAAGACATTATAAAGTACTCTTATTTAGTTCTATGATTTTAATCCAGACAAAGACCTTGAAATGCAAGGTCTTTTCATCTAATGTTGCATAGCACTGCAATGTAATTTTAACTTCAAGTCACTGATCTTGCAGTTAGATATTACTGGGGACATGCAAGTTGAGAAAGGTGAATTATGTGAATTATTCGAGACTATTCTTAGGCTTCTGCAGAGAATCATTCCAGATCAGCTATGATAGAGCCCTAATATAAAGCAAATCTTCCACATCAATGCAAATCAGAATAGAGAACTTACTCATCCTGTGCTTATGTCAGTGATGCAAACCACCTTCAATATTATCATGATTGCCCTTGCTTCATTCCCAGTGCCAGCACAAAAATTAGCATCACATCAGGGATGTAGTTAAGTTTCGGAGTGGTTTTATTTGATCAGTAATCAAAAATGAATGACCCTTCGTTGTCAGCAGAACCTAGAAATGTTGAAAAGGTTAAATGGTGCATTATTATTTTCACCAAAAATGCATTTAATTGATGTTTCAGCTCTACAATATGCTTGTTGAATTGGGTGAAGTGGACAACACCTACATCATTTACACAGCAGACCATGGCTATCACATTGGACAGTTTGGCCTTGTGAAAGGAAAATCTATGCCGTATGAGTTTGACATCCGAGTGCCATTTTTCATGCGGGGACCAAATGTGGAACCAGGATCAATGTAAGATCTCATTATATAGTTGGAGCTGCATATTATTCAGAAGCTGTTTTAGACATGTGATCGAAACTGACAGAAGTTCCATTGTATGTTCCATACAGTAAGGTATCATGCCGTTCTCTGCAAACTCCCAGTAAGAAAGTGATGGTTTGCACGTGTGGGTACAGCATGAAACCAAAGGTCATTGCTGTGTTTCTGATTGTTTAGGCACATCCTGAAGATCTCATTACACAACTTAAGTAGTAGAACATGGAAAATAAGTTAATATTGCAATAATACAAACTTATTTTTCATTTATTTTTGCATTGATGTGTTTTCCTCGGTGACCTGGACCAACTCATAATTGGATATGTGATCTACATTAATGCTGCTATTGGGTTTACGTGATCTGGAAGGAAGTTATTCATGTTAGAATACATTTACTTGCAACAGTAATTAAAGAAGGAAATGTTTAATTCTCATACAGTATGGGGGAGTGACTTTCCACAATCTCTATCACCAGTTCTCCTATTGTTTACCAGCATGAAGCCTTTGCATTTGCGTCATGTGACACAAAATGACTACTTTAATTATTATTTAAAATTGATTGAATGTATTTACATTGAATTAAAATGGTTCAAGTTGAAGTTTATTGTCATATGACTGTACATATATACATCAAATGAAACAATGTTCCTCTAGACCACAGTGCAGCCACAAAGCTTATATCACACACGGCACATAAACAACTGTTGTGGCTGTACACAAATACACATATATTAAAATAAAAGCGTGGACATAGGAGATGTCTTTCACTTCGCAGTGAGAGAGAGAGAGAGAGAGAGAGCAATGTGTATGCGTAGTCAACAGTGTATGCACAGCCAACAGATCGACATGGGTTGGCAGGACTTTCATATGAAGAAAGACTGGATGAACTGGGCTTGTACTCATTGGAATTTAGAAGATTGAGGGGGGATCTGATTGAAACATATAAAATCCTAAAGGGATTGGACAGGCTAGATGCAGGAAGATTGTTCCCGATGTTGGGGAAGTCCAGGACAAGGGGTCACAGTTTGAGGATAGAGGGGAAGCCTTTTAGGACCGAGATTAGGAAAAACTTCTTCACACAGAGAGTGGTGAATCTGTGGAATTCTCTGCCACAGGAAACAGTTGAGGCCAGTTCACTGGCTATATTTAAGAGGGAGTTAGATATGGCCCTTGTGGTTACGGGGATCAGGGGGTATGGAGGGAAGGCTGGGGCGGGGTTCTGAGTTGGATGATCAGCCATGATCATAATAAATAGCGGTGCAGGCTCGAAGGGCCGAATGGCCTACTCCTGCACCTATTTTCTATATTTCTATGTTTCTATGTTTCTAAGGGAGAGTCATTGCTCTAAAAGAAATAGATCCATACATTCCACTTCATTCCCCTTTAGATTAATGCAACATAAAACTATATGTGTACAAAACATTCAATTCCCCTTTCATAAACCCAAATTTAAAATAAGCATGCTTTCACAATAACAGTCTATCACTAACTTCACAGTTCTAAGGATTCAGTCTTTTGGGTGGCGCCCTGCTTCTTTCAGGATAACACCTCTGGACTTGTGCCATGGTATCAGGTTTATCAGGTGTCTTGTCTATGATAACATTCTCGTCACACCTCTGGACCTATGAAGAGCCATTGGGGTTTGGTTAGTGTCTTGTTTAAGACAACGTTCTCAGTTTCCAGTGTCACATTGCTGTCAGTGACATCATCATTGAGAAGCAAGTCCAGTGACTGTAATGTGTCCATCTTGTTGGATGTAGATCACTCAGGTGTGTTCTTCGGTTGAGCTTCCAGTAGTTGGTCTACATGACATCTCCATGTCTGATCTCCAACATCTACCATGTACATCAGTGGTCCAGTTCTTGTAGCTGTCCGACTGAGTGTCCACTTGTCTTCTCGGTAATTACGTGCTAGGTCTTCTTGTCCAATCTCAAAGTTCCTTGCTGCTTCACTTAGCAACCAATTGAACGGTTTATTCTGCACTTCCCTCCATAGATCTGGTTTCCGGAAATCTATGTGAGATCTCAGATTTCTATTCATCAACAGCATTGTAGGTATTTGATTTGTTGCCGCATGAGCAGAGATCCGATACACAAAAAGGAAGTTGTCCACTTTGTATTGGAGAGAAATGTTCTCCTTGTCCATTGCTTTAAAGGACTTCTTGAAGGTTTGGATAAACCTTTCAGCTAACCCATTCATTACTGGGTGCTGAGGAGGTGACTTGAAATATCTGATACTATTTTTCTTCATGAACAGTCGGAATTCTTATGGTGTGCATCGTGGTCCATTGTCACTCACAATTTGTTCTGGTAAGTTATTTCTAGCAAAGATAGTCCTCGGAGCAGAAACAGTCTTTACTGAGGTGTTGACTTCCTTGCTATAACCTCAGGCCACTTCAAACGAGCATCCATGGCAATCAGAAACATGGAGTCCATGAATGGCCCAGCAAAGTCAATATGTGCTCTTTGCCATGGTGATGTTGGCCACTCCCACAGGTGTAACGTTGCCTATATGGGTTAATTTTGAATTTTTGGCATCCCCCAAATAGCTTTTGGCTAAGTTTTCAATCTGTTTATCTATTCCCAGCCACCACACATAGCTCCAAGCGAGACTCTTCATTTTAACTGTACCTAGGTGTCCTTCATGCAGATTTTCTAACACACTAATGTGCAGTTTAGGGGGAACCACAACATGAGATCCACAAATCAGCATTCTTCGACAAACTGACAGTTGGTCTTGTCTTGCTGAGAACTCTGGAAGCATAGGGTTACCATGAGCTAGCCAGTATTGCATTTTGATTTCATAAGAGTGGGCTCCGAGGAATAGTGCCCAACGTTGTAACCAGGTAGCAGTCATCACTGGAATTCCCTGCCTGGGATTAAAAATGGATACGAGGAGCTAACGATTTGTCACCTGTGTAAAATTTTGTCCGTGGATGTAGTGGCGGAAATTCTTTATTCCCCGTACTAGACCAAGGGCCTCTCGGTCCATCTGTGCATAGCTGCATTCTGTGATCATCAGTGATCTCAAAGCAAAAGCAATCAGGCATTCAGATCCATCTTTCATAACGTGCGACAAAACGGCTCCATTGCGGTAAAAGCATGCAACGCACACCAGTCTGATGGGCAGGATGGGTCATAATGGGTAAGCAGTTCATTTAATGTTATTCGTCTCTTTGTTTCCTTGAATGGTCTTTCACATCTTTTTAACCATTCCCACTTTGCTTCTGTCTGTAACAATGCATTCAATGGGTGCAGCACTGTAGAATGTTTGGGGGAAAATAGTAGTTTACCAGGCCCAAGTATGTCCTCAGTTGTGACACATTTTCAGGTTTTGGTGCCTGGAGCACTGCTTCAATCTTCTCCTGTGACTTATGTAAGCTATACTTGTCAATGACATGTCCACTATATGAGATTTCATTCTTGAAAACTCACAGTTCTCTCTCTTTGTGCACAGACCATACTTACTCAGCCTGGTAAGCACTTTACCAAGGCCGCTGGAGCTGATGTGATGCCAAAGACGAGACGATTATTCTGGAACAGTCCCTTGTGAATGTTGATTATGAGAATCTTCCTGCCTGACTCCTCAGTCTCCATTTGCAGATAGGCTTGTAACAAGTCAGTCTTTGAAAACCTCTCCCTGCCTGCCAGAGATGCAAACTTGTCTTCTATGTGTGGCAGGGGATATTGCACAGTATGCAACACCGGTTGATGTTCACCTTGAAATCTCTACATATGCAAACAACTCCAGCCTTCCCTTTCTGATCACTGGGACAATGGGTGTGGCCCACTCAACCTTAGAGAGAATTCCAGATGCATCCAAGCTCTGCAATTCAGCATCAACTTTAGGACGTAGGCGTAATCCACTGGACGTGCTTTGCGGAATCTTGGTGTTGCTGCTTCATTCAATTCTATTCTGGCCTTCATGTGCAATTCCATTCTCAAACACCTTCTCATTAGCATTAAGCAGCTGTGCCAGTCTCTTTTTAGTGCTACCATCTGGGAGCCGTTGCCTGTTGATGCCACACTGAAAACTTTGATAGAGTGACAGTCTAGTTGGATTTTCCTCAACCATTCATATCCAAAAAGTGCTGGCCCTCGACTTTTCAGTACATAAAGCTCAAACTAATGTGTTTGGCCTCCAGACATTACATTTACTTTCAGTTTGCATTTGTGAGACACTTTTTCACCTGTGTAAGTCTTTAGCTTCATTGAAGTCTTCACTAATGGTATCTTAGAAAACAGTCTGTTATAGTCAGCCTCTGGAATTATAGACAAAGCTGACACTGTATCTAGCTCCATTTTCAGTTTTACGCAGGACACATCTATTGTGATCTATATGATTGTGTGATCTGCTTTAGTAATACTGTGCAGTTGTAGACATGACAGTTCACCTTGTCAAACTCTATGTTATCTGATGCTGTTTTATATTTGGTAACTTTATGCATTTGCTTAGTTTTGTGTCTGAGACTTTTCAGTCAGTTGGGCTTTTTGTCTTCCTTGCACATTCTCTCTATGTGACCTTGTCTGTGACACTTTCTGCAGACTTTTTCTTTGAACCATGGGAGGATTTGCCATATCGATAACATCTTTGGCTTTTTGCACCATTCAGGTTCATTTTGTGCATTTCATGTTCTGGCCTCCTTTTTGTCATTCTGCTGCATCCTTTGCTGCAGTCTTTAATGATATTGCAATGGTCTAGGCCCATTCTAAGGTTAGGTCTCTTGAATAATAGCCTCTCTTGAGTGCTTTGACTATGCATGCCACATGCAAGCCTGTCCCACAATGCATCAGAAAGTCCATCTCTAAAGTCACAGTATTGGGAAAGATTGCATAGTTCTGCAATATATTCAGGAATGTTTTCATTTTTTGACTGGTTCCTTTTGTAAAATCTAAATATCTCAGTTATTACCAGTGGTTTAAGGCTCATGGGTTTGTAAAATTGTAAGAATTTCATCAAACGTCTTGGTTGCTGGCTTTGCAGGAGTTACTAGGTTGCATAAGAGATTGTATGTCCTTGCACCCATTAAGCTAAGAAGTAAGAGAGTTGTCTTTTGACCCTTCACGTTGTTTGTGTTACAATACAGTTCAAGCCTCTCAATATACATCTCCCAGCCTTCAGTAGTGCTATCAAATTCACCAACTTTCCCGACTGAAGCCCTCGCCATGTTATTTTCCCTTTAGATTCGGTACATCTTTCACTGTTACTCCCAGGTCCTTCAGCTTTCTCGCGCTGTTTCGTTCTGTAACTGTCAATGCAGTTCATGATATTTTCTGACATTCAGGTTTGTACTCATCGCCAATTTGTTGTGTCTGTGCACAACTACATACATATTAAAATAAAAGCATGGACGTGGAAGATGGCTTTACTGGTGTACTTGCATTGCAGTGAGAGAGCAAGAACAATGTGAATGTATAGACAACAATGCATGCACAGCCTACAGATTAATACATAGTGCTAAGTGGGTGGTGGCCATTGCTCGAAAAGAAATAGAAATTACAATTACTATCAAATAATTTCATAAAATGCAACTCAAAAAGCATGTATTATACAGCACAGGTAAACAGTAAACAGTAAGCAGTACAGTAGACAGCAAACAGCTCACTGTCCTAGTGACAAGACCTCAGCGTTGGCGGGGCATTCATTAGTCTCACAGCCTGAGGGAAGAAGCTATTACCCAGTCTCGCAGTCCAAGTCCTGATGCTCCTTTACCTCCTTCTTCACGGCAGTGGATCAGATAGATTGAAGGATGGATACTGGGGATCCTTGACAATATTTTGCGCCCTATGTCTGTAACACTCACGGTAAATTTCACTAATAGGATCCAATCATCCTCTGGATTTTTTTTTTTGTCCTCTGATGTCTTGCAGCTTCCATACCACACTGTGTTGCAGCTACACAGAACACTCTCAGTGGTGCTCCTGTTAGAATAGGGACGGGGAACAATACACACCTCAATCTCCTCAAAGTATAGATGCCCCTGTGCTTTCTTGACTAGTGAGGAGATGTTATGGATCCGGGTTATCTCATCCATTACGTACACATCAAGGATCTTTGTGCTCTTCACTCTGTCCACGGCAGAGCCATTGATGTGCAATGGAGAGTGGTCAACCCGAGCCTTCCAGAAATCCACAATCATCTCTTTTGACTTGTCCACATTGAGACTCAGGTTGTTATTCTCGCACCATTTAACAGGTCTCTCTACCTCCTCTCCGTTGGCCAACTCATCATTGCTGCTGATGAGTCCAAAAACTGTCGTATCATCAGTGAAAGTGAACCTGATGATGCAGTTTGAGCAGAACCCGCCAGTGCAGTCGCCAGTCAGTAGCATGAACAGTCATTGGCTGAGTGCACAGCCTTGGTGAGCATCAGTACTCAGCGTGATGGAGCTTGAGATGTTGCTGCCATTTGTGACTGACTGGGGTCTTTACATCAAGAAGTCCAAGAACCAGTTACAGGGAGGGTTGTTGAGTCCCAACTAGGACTGCTTACCTACCAGCCTCTGACAGATGATCGATCGTGTTAAATGCTGAGCTGAAGTCAATGAACAACATCCTGCTGTATGAGCTATCATTTTCTGCGTAGGGCAGGACAGAGTGGAGGGTCAAAGCTGTGGCATCGTCAGTGGATTAGTTTGAGCAGTAAGAGAGCTAGAAAGGGCCCAACGTAGCTGGAAGGTGGGATTTATATGATCCAATACCAGATGCTCAAAGCACTTCATGATTATTGAAGTCAGCACCACTGGGTGGTAATCAGTTCGACCAGTTACAGTTGCTCTCTTGGACACTGGAGTGATCATGGCTGCCTTGAAGCCTACAGTAACAGAGATCTGCTTCAGAGAGATATTAAAGACTTCTGTTAACTGGGCCACACGGTCCTTAAGCACATTACCAGGTATGTTGTCCGCCCCCACAGTTTTGTATGGGTTTACCTTGGCTAGCATCCTCCTCTCCTCGGCTGTGGCCAGACGGGGAGCCTGTTCCTTAGGAGGAGAGAGGGTGTTCCTCAATGTCACTTGATTCAGTGAATCCAATCGTGCATAGGAGGCATTCAGCCTATCAGATAGGGAGGCGTCATGGTCATTGACGCGCAGGGTGGACTTGTAATCTGTCATAGTTTGTATAGTTTTCCACATGCATCGCATGTCCCTGATGCATAAAGGTATCTGTGAATTTTCTGTGCACACTCACGCTCTTGCTGACCTTAGAGTCATCCGGTTTACTATCTGAAGGCAGCATCCCGATCCCTAAGCAGTGCATGAGCCTCTGCAGTTAGCCATGGTTTCTAGTTTGCCCTGGCAGTGTAGTGTTTAAACATGGGAATATCCTCAATGCACTTTCCAGTCACCAATCCTGCATATTCCTCAATGTTGATGTGATGATCGGAGTTAGGTAGCCACCTCCCTGAATAAGCTCCAGTTCATGCTTTTGACGCAGTCCTGCAGTGCTAAGGTGACACCTTCTGGCCAGG
This sequence comes from Mobula hypostoma, assembly GCF_963921235.1. Classification (NCBI taxonomy): domain Eukaryota; kingdom Metazoa; phylum Chordata; class Chondrichthyes; order Myliobatiformes; family Myliobatidae; genus Mobula; species Mobula hypostoma. The sequence continues at coordinate 201,841,509 of NC_086098.1, forward strand.
TCCTAATCTCCCTGTGAACTGGTTTGACTCGGTTATCAATGATTAGCAAGGATTAGCAAAATGGATATGTGGTCCGAGTACCTGAGGTGATGCCGGGTGGGGACACCCTTGGAGGCTCCACGAACGTTGGCATTAACATAAATAAATTGTAAATTCTATGATTACAGTACTTTTAAATGTAAATTGCAAGTATAATCAGCTTTTCTCTTGTTCTTATGCTTCAGGAAGACTGAAGTTGCAATATATAAAAATATTAAAGTTTTTAGTTGCAAATACTGCAGTCATAGAATATGAAGTGGACATTTTCTCTGCCTTAAGCTTGGGAACTTAGTAATTTATTTTCCTAAAGCTTTCTTAGCTGCTTCTACTTATGATTATAGGCCGGTGAGTTTAATGTCAGTAGTAGGTAAGTTATTGGAGGGAGTACTAAGAGACAGAATCTACAAGCATTTGGATAGACAGGGGCTTATTAGGGAGAGTCAACATGGCTTTGTGCGTGGTAGGTCATGTTTGACCAATCTGTTGGAGTTTTTCGAGGAGGTTACCAGGAAAGTGGATGAAGGGAATGCAGTGGATATTGTCTACATGGACTTCAGTAAGGCCTTTGACAAGGTCCCGCATGGGAGGTTAGTTAGGAAAATTCAGTCGCTATGTATACGTGGAGAGGTGGTAAATTGGATTAGACATTGACTCGATGGAAGAAGCCAGAGAGTGGTGGTAGAGAATTGCTTCTCTGAGTGGAGGCCTGTGACTAGTGGTGTGCCACATGGATCAGTGCTGGGTCCATTGTTATTTGTCATCTCTATCAATGATCTGGATGATAATGTGGTAAATTGGATCAGCAAGTTTGCTGATGATGCAAAGATTGGAGGTGTAGTAGACAGTGAGGAAGGTTTTCAGAGCCTGCAGAGGGACTTGGACCAGCTGGAAAAATGGGCTGAAAAATGGCAGATGGAGTTTAATACTGACAAGTGTGAGGTATTGCACATTGGAAGGACAAACCAACGTAGAACCTACAGGGTAGACAGCAGGCTATTCTGGACTGGGTTTTGAGCAATAAGGAAGGGTTAATTAGCGATCTTGTCGTGAGAGGCCCCTTGGGTAAGAGTGACCATAATATGGTGGAATTCTTCAATAACATGGAGAGTGACATAGTTAATTCAGAAACAAAGGTTCTGAACTTAAAGAGGGGTAACTTTGAAGGTATGAGACGTGAATTAGCTAAGATAGACTGGCAAATGACACTTAAAGCATTGACGGTGGATATGCAATGGCTAGCATTTAAAGGTTGCATGGATGAACTACAACAATTGTTCATCCCAGTTTGGCAAAAGAATAAATCAAGGAAGATAGTGCACCCGTGGCTGACAAGAGAAATTAGGGATAGTATCAATTCCAAAGAAGTAGCATACAAATTAGCCAGAGAAAGTGGCTCACCTGAGGACTGGGAGAAATTCAGAGTTCAGCAGAGGAGGACAAAGGGCTTAATTAGGAAGGGGAAAAAAGATTATGAGAGAAAACTGGCAGAGAACATAAAAACGGACTGTAAAAGCTTTTATAGATATGTAAAAAGGAAAAGACTGATAAAGACAAATGTAGGTCCCCTGCAGACAGAAACAGGTGAATTGATTATGGGGAGCAAGGACATGGCAGACCAATTGAATAATTACTTTGGTTCTGTCTTCACTAAGGAGGACATAAATAATCTTCCAGAAATAGTAAGGGACAGAGGGTCCAGTGAGATGGAGGAACTGAGTGAAATACATGTTAGTAGGGAAGTGGTGTTAGGTAAATTGAAGGGATTGAAGGCAGATAAATCCCCAGGGCCAGATGGTCTGCATCCTAGAGTGCTTAAGGAAGTAGCCCAAGAAATAGTGGATGCATTAGTGATAATTTTCCAAAACTCGTTAGATTCTGGACTAGTTCCTGAGGATTGGAGGGTGGCTAATGTAACCCCACTTTTTAAAAAAGGAGGGAGAGAGAAACCGGGGAATTATAGGCCGGTTAGCCTAACGTCGGTGGTGGGGAAACTGCTGGAGTCAGTTATCAAAGATGTGATAACAGCACATTTGGAAAGCGGTGAAATGATCGGACAAAGTCAGCATGGATTTGTGAAAGGAAAATCGTGTCTGACAAATCTCATAGAATTTTTTGAGGATGTAACTAGTAGAGTGGATAGGGGAGAACCAGTGGATGTGGTATATTTGGATTTTCAAAAGGCTTTTGACAAGGTCCCACACAGGAGATTAGTGTGCAAACTTAAAGCACACGGTATTGGGGGTAAGGTATTGGTGTGGGTGGAGAATTGGTTAGCAGACAGGAAGCAAAGAGTGGGAATAAACGGGACCTTTTCAGAATGGCAGGCGGTGACTAGTGGGGTACCGCAAGGCTCAGTGCTGGGACCCCAGTTGTTTACAATATATATTAATGACTTGGATGAGGGAATTAAATGCAGCATCTCCAAGTTTGCGGATGACACGAAGCTGGGTGGCAGTGTTAGCAGTGAGGAGGATGCTAGGAGGATGCAGGGTGACTTGGATAGGTTGGGTGAGTGGACAAACTCATGGCAGATGCAATTTAATGTGGATAAATGTGAAGTTATCCACTTTGGTGGCAAAAATAGGAAAACAGATTATTATCTGAATGGTGGCCGATTAGGAAAAGGGGAGGTGCAACGGGACCTGGGTGTCATTATACACCAGTCATTGAAAGTGGGCATGCAGGTACAGCAGGCGGTGAAAAAGGCGAACGGTATGCTGGCATTTATAGCGAGAGGATTCGAGTACAGGAGCAGGGAGGTACTACTGCAGTTGTACAAGGCCTTGGTGAGACCACACCTGGAGTATTGTGTGCAGTTTTGGTCCCCTAATCTGAGGAAAGACATCTTTGCCATAGAGGGAGTACAAAGAAGGTTCACCAGATTGATTCCTGGGATGGCAGGTCTTTCATATGAAGAAAGACTGGATGAACTGGCCTTGTACTCGTTGGAATTTAGAAGATTGAGGGGGGATCTGATTGAAACGTATAAGATTCTAAAGGGATTGGACAGGCTAGATGCGGGAAGATTGTTCCCGATGTTGGGGAGGTCCAGAACGAGGGGTCACAGTTTGAGGATAGAGGGGAAGCCTTTTAGGACCGAGATTAGGAAAAACTTCTTCACACAGAGGGTGGTGAATCTGTGGAATTCTCTGCCACAGCAAACTGTTGAGGCCAGTTCATTGGCTATGTTTAAGAGGGAGTTAGATATGGCCCTTGTGGCTACAGGGGTCAGGGGGTATGGAGGGAAGGCTGGGTTCTGAGTTGGATGATCAGCCATGATCATAATAAATGGCGGTGCAGGCTCGAAGGGCCGAATGGCCTACTCCTGCACCTATTTTCTATGTTTCTATGTTAATGGTAAGGCACTGAGGAGTGCAGTGGAACAGAGGGATCTGGGAATACAGCTACAAAATTCCCTAAAAATGTCGTCACAGGTAGATAGGGTCGTAAAGAGAGCTTTTGGTACATTGGCCTTTATTAATCGAAGTATTGAGTATAAGAGCTGGAATGTTATGATGAGGTTGTATAAGGCATTGGTGAGGCTGAATCTGGAGTATTGTGTTCAGTTTTGGTCACCAAATTACAGGAAGGATATAAATAAGGTTGAAAGAGTGCAGAGAAGGTTTACAAGGATGTTGCTGGGACTTGAGAAACTCAGTTACAGAGAAAGGTTGAATAGGTTAGGACATTATTCCCTGGAGTGTAGAAGAATGAGGGGAGATTTGATAGAGGTATATAAGATTATGATGGGTATAGATACAGTGAATGCAAGCAGGCTTTTTCCACTGAGGCAAGAGGAGAAAAAAAACCAGAGGACATGGGTTAAGGGTGAGGGGGGAAAAGTTTAAAGGGAACATTAGTGGGGGCTTCTTCACACAGAGAGTGGTGGGAGTATGGAATGAGCTGCCAGACGAGGTGGTAAATGCGGGTTCTTTTTTAACATTTAAGAATAAATTGGAGAGATACATGGACGGGAGGTGTATGGAGGGACATGGTCCGTGTGCAGGTCAGTGGGACTAGGCAGAAAATAGTTCGGCACAGCCAAGAAGGGCCAAAGGGCCTGTTTCTGTGCTGTAGTTTCTATGGTTCTGTGGTTCTATGATTAAGATTTAAATTATGCCTCATTAATGTAATTAATGCGATTCCTTACTTTGAATGAACCAGGAACAGGGAACAGTGAAACTAAATTTGGAAAGTTACTCAATAGATGAAATGGGGATTAAGCAATGCCTTCATTTGTGAATTCTAGCAAAACGTTCTTCTCAGATTAAAAAGATTGTATAAGAATTTAAGTTAATAGCAGTATAATCAAAGTCACATGCATGATTCAGAGAATGATAGTTTTATGTGACTTCACTACCATCGATAGCTGAGGAAAAGTAAATTATGGCTGGTGAATAAAGGCTGGATGTTAAGGTTGATTATAATGACTTTAATTTGTTTTAGTGGCATTATGATCCTCCCCAGAGGTTCAGCAAATGATTGACATGAATCACAAAGGTTCCAGTTTTGCTTTTAATCAGTCGGTCTTGTAATACATGTGAAAAAATTGCATCAGATATCCTTGTGTTAGGGAGAGAAAATAAGTTTCTGCTTTGGAGTGCCCCTGAATTTAGGCTAGCATACCCAACTATCATAAAGAACAACACACAAAATGCTGGACAGGCAGCATCTGTGGAAATGAATAAGCAATCGACATTTCAGGCTGAGACCCTTCTTCAGGACTGGAAAGGAAAGGGGAATATGGCAGAATAAGAAGGTTGTGGGGTGGAAGGGGGCGGGGAAAGGAGGATAGCTAGAAGGTGATAGGTGAGGCCTATGATGAATGGGTGAAGAGGAAGGAAACTGATAGGAGAGTAGAAATCATACCCAAGGTCATATTCTGGCTGGCAGAGCAAAGTGATCTACTGATGCACCCAGTCTGAAATCCATGCAGCAAAAAACACTATGTAGTCAGTATTGCACAAGCAGGTTTCAAATGACTCATATGAAAAAGAGTGCAAACTGCAGAGCTATATAGCGGAACAGTATCCTGATACCCAGTTATTCATTGGTCATTGACCATGCTGTTCATGAACTAAGTTACACATAGAATCACATTGATAAAATATAAATGACACTGACTGATATGTGAATGTTACAGTGTTCCTAAGAAGAATTAAAAATAAATATTAAATTGAAGAGAGATTTTCACCTCAGACCTTTTTCTACATGATTAATTGGATGTAATTAAGAGTTTATGGGAGATCTGCAAACATGCTAAGTTTTGAGAGTGATGCAGAATACAGCCACTTCCCCACAGCTTCAGTGACTTGGGTTTGATCCCAACCTCCAGGATTGTCTGCATAGCATTTGTAAGTCGTCCATGTGAGAGAGTTTCTTCCGAGTGCTTGGGTTTCCTTCCACGTCCTTAAAGGGGCAACACAGTAGCATAGTGGTTAGCACAATGCTTTACAGTATCAGCTACCTGTGTTCATTTCCCACTGCTGTCTGTAAGGAGTTTGTATGTTCTCCTCATGGCTGCGTGGGTTTCCTCCCACAGTCCAAAGACGTTTCAGTTGGTAGGGTAATTGCTCATTGTAAATTGCCCTGTGATTAGGCTAGGGTTAAATCGGGTTGCTGGGTTTTGCGGGTCAAAGAACCAGAAGAGAACGTATGTTAATAAATAAATAGAGAGATAGATAGATAAATGGACTGGTAAGTTAACTGACTGCTGTAAATTGTCCCTATGTTGTGAATGAGTGATAGAATCTGCTAGGAATGTAGGAAGAATAAAATAGGATTAGTGTAAATGGGTGCCTGATGGAAGCATGAACTTGATGGGACAAGGGACATGTTTCTATGGTGCATAACTCTGTAATTGTTCAGTCTTACTGTGGTTCAAAATGAGGGGACTGCAGATTACAAAATTTAGCTGTTTTAAGAAATACATGCTTGGTTAATCCTATGACTGCTAACAACAACTTTGGTCAGTAAAGCAGTTATTCAGCATTTGCTGTTTGTAGAGTGAAAGAATCAGTGCAGATCCTATTTAAATCATCTTCTTTTTTGTTATTTATTCTCAGCATTCCTCAAATCGTTTTAAACATAGACCTCGCACCGACAATTTTAGATATTGCAGGTCTAGATATTCCAGCTGACATGGATGGCAAATCCATTCTGAAACTGTTAGACACTGAGAAACCTGTCAACAGGTAAGAGTGCCCTAATTTACTGATACTAAGTACATCAAATTTGTGTATTATTATCTAAATTTCTGACATTTTAATGGATCTTTCTCGATAATTTTCTATGACTGTGCTTGTTTTCCACTTAAGCCATTTTAATAATTAAACTGATTAAAATTCATAAAATGCATGCAATTAGTTTTTGCAGGACATTTTCATTATTCTTATGATTCTATTATGTGTTCTTTGTCATGGAAAGATCAAAAATCCTTAGATTACTTGGAGTAAGGAGGGAAATGCAATATTAGCATTAATTTCCACAGGACTAGAATGTCAAAGCTAATTGTCAAAGCTAAGACTTGATAATGCTAAGACTTTATAAGGCACTGGTCAGAGCACATTTGGAGTAATGAGAACCATATTGGGTTCTATACCTAAGAAAGGATATACAGTCGGCCCTCCTTATCCGCGAGTTCCGCATGCGCGAATTCATCCAACCACGAATCAAGAAAACCCGGAAGTGCTCTTCCAGCACTTGTTGTTCAAGCATTAAAGACTTTTTTTTCTTGTCATTATTCCCTGAACAATGCAGTATAACAACTATTTTACATGGCATTTACCTTGTATTTAGTATTATAAGTAATCTAGAGATGATTTAAAGTGTACAGGAGGATGTGCATAGGTTATCATGGATCAGGATCGAGAAAAAAACGGAAGTTCTCTTTCTAAGTAAGTTGGAACAGGTACATCCGATATTATTTAGTATCAGTCAGTCAAACGTTTGTTTTAGTATATAGTATATATTTTACCTTTCTATGCATATAAAACACTTAAGAAACATATGTTTCAGCACCGGGCTATTTTTCAGTTCGATCCAGTGACAGACCGCTCCCAAACGCGCTCTCCATCCCTGCCGGTTCGTGAAGGATCAAAAACCCAAAACCCCAAACCCCAATAATTAAACCACTGCGTTGCTTAGTAATAATTGTAGCTTTCATTGGGACAAGACTTTTCTCACTTTATCCTTTAAAATTGTTCTGATCGTTGACCGAATGTAGCCTAACACTTTTCTAATGACCGATGGCGTTTCACCTCTTTCCTATTGCTTTATTATTTCGACTTTATTTTCAATCGCGATCGTGGTTATTTTCGTGAACAGAAACACTGCGGATTCAGAGCTCTACCGCCGATCCTAATGCCCACCGCACTAAGACAAGTTAAATAAGGTCCGGGGTTCCGCTGGGTCCTAAGGTCCACCACATTGACACTGGTTGAATAAAGGACTTGAGCATCCGTGTTTTTTGGCATCCGCGAGGGGTCCCGGAACCAATCCCCGTGGATAAGGAGGGCCGACTGTACTGGCATTGGAGATGAACATTATACAGAAAAAGGAATGAACATTATACAGATTCCACTAATACTGATAGACAAAAACCTGTATTTAGTTTACTAATGTAATCATTCTGTTATTTGCAGGTTCAACTCAAACAAGAAAACCAAGGTCTGGCGAGATTCATTTCTTGTGGAAAGAGGGTATGAAATACAAATTTCTTAAGCAAAAAATGCATGATCATTGTTTCCATAAAGCAAGACTTAATGCAGCAGTGCTTTTGTTTTATTAGTAAACTACTCCACAAAAGAGATGAAACTAAAAACACTCAAGAAGAAAATTTCCTACCCAAATATGAAAGAGTAAAAGATCTTTGCCAGAAGGCAGAATACCAGACACCCTGTGAGCAAATTGGTCAGGTAAGGACATTCTGGCACTGAAGCTCGTGAACTGCAGAATAAATTAATAATTCCAATCACAGGGACAAGCTTCCTCAAAACAAATTCCAGGGCTCTTCATTAACTCTGTGATTCAGGAATTCATATAATTATACATAAATTATGATGATTAAGTGAACTTCATGTGAAAGTCTGATAATATGTGGCTCCATGTAAAAGATTTGGAATGTGGATAGGATATGGAAACGGGAATGAAAAGGTGGAGGATTTAACAGCAAGGAAAAGAGAAAAATGGTAAAGACCTAAGATGGACTTAGTATTCTCAAGTAGGTTTTGTACCAAGAGTTAAAATATGGAATTGTGTTAAGAATAGATGCATTAGGTTTTTGAGCTTACTTCTAGTATGACCTATTTTATTTTGTTAATTTACATTGATTGCTTCAGAATGTGGAATTTGGTTTCAATCCTGTATTTAGGATTTATAAATATTGAACTCCAGCCAGAAAATATGAAGATTAAAGTGTACTCAGTCATACAGTGAAACATTTGAGGACAATTTTACGGCTTAGATTGGACTGGACTTGTACTTGATGATTTTATTGAACATCATTAAATAACTGGCAGATTGAATGAGGGGCACCTCATTTCATCTGTGGATTCAATTTGAAATCAGTGGAATATAAGTTCTCAAATTCACAGCAGTGCAGAAATTATTACTCGGTACCATGCAAGCACACAACAGAACCAAGCACTTTTCTCTGATCATATTCCTGAAGAGACATTGGATTGCATAATGGGAGAGAGACTTCAAAAGAAGTGAGCGGGACAGTCAGGTCATTTTGCGTGCCACAGTTCCCAAGGAGATGCTGAATTGCATAGTGGGAGAGAGATTTCAAAAGAAGCGAGTGGAAGCAGTCATGACATTCTTCATGCCACAGATCCTGAGGAGACCTCAGCGTGTGCATAACTAATTATTTGGCAAGGTCCAGTAAAATGAGTTTAGGTTTAAGCGAAGTGGCCATTGTGTGAGTGCCAGTGTTAGAGTCGGAGATCAGGCTTTGGTGAGGAGAGGCAGAGACTGTAGGTAGGTTTTTTGTTTATTTTTACTTTCTTTCTTATTGCACAGTTGGAGTAGTGGGGATGCCAGGCTGGTTAATGGAGTGCTCCTGTTGCGGGATGTGGGAAGGCAGTGAGGCCTCCAAGTGCTCCTGATGACTACACCTGCAAAAAGTGCATCCACCTGCAGCTTTTCTCAGACCATGTTAAGGAATCAGAACTGGAGCTGGATGAACTCCTAATCAATCAGGAGGCTAAGGGGTTGATCAACAGGACAGACAGGGAGGTACTGCAGTTACACCCAGGATGCGGGCAGGGCACAGGTAACTGGATGAACCTCAGAAGGGGGAAGGGGGATTGGCAGCCAGTGCAGAGTATCCCTGTGGCTGATCCTATCAACAGGTACACTGTTTTGGATACTATTTATGGGTGGGGGGGTTGGAATGACATAGTAGCGGAATGTCACAATGGCCAGATCTCTGGCATTGAGTCTGGCTCAGAAGGGAAGTGGGGAGAAAAGGTGAGCTGGAGTGATAGAGGATTCATTGGTTATGGAAACAGACAGGAGATTCTGTGGACGAGAACAAGACTCCCAGATGATATATTGTCTCCCAGGTGCCAAGTCAGGGACATTTCAGATGGTGTCCATGGCAGTCTTAAGTGTCATGAATAGCCAGAGGTCACAGTCCTCGTCAGTACCAATGACATGAGTAGGAAAGGTGACGAGGTCCTGCAAAGTGAGTTCAGGAAGTTGGGTGCTAAGTTAAAGGACAGGACCACCAGAGTTGTGATCTCAAGATGGATATCCGTACCATGTGCTAGAGGCACCAGAAATAGGAAGATGATGGAGTTTAACACATGACTAATAAGATGGTGCATGTGGGAGGGCTTCAGATTTTTGGCGCATTGGGCTCTCTTTCTGGAAAGGCAGGACCAGTACAGAAGGGATGAACTAGAGGGGGATTGATATCCTTGCGGGAATGTTTTCTAGTGCAGCATGGAGGGGGAGAGGTGGTTAAACGAGAGTTGCAGATGGATAGGAACACAGTGCCAGAGCATATAATGGAGTGGTAGCTGGGAAAAATGTGGTTAAGCCCATGTGGCAAGCCAGGAATCGAATGGTTGAACATGGTGGGACTAACGTTCTGAGTTGTGTATATTTCAGTTCAATGAATATTGTAGGAAAGGCAGATGAGCTTAGGGCATGGATTAAATCATGGAATTATGACATTGTAGCTATCAGTGAGATGTGGTTTCAGGAAGGGCAGGATTAGCAGCTCAGTGTTCCAGGGTTCTGCTGTTTTAGACATGATAGAGCGGGAAGGATTACCAGGGAAGGTGTGGCATTACTCATCAGGGAAAATGTCACAGCAAATTTGTAGAGAGATGCTAGAAACATAAGGTTTCTATGCTAGTTTTAACTTTCCACATACTGACTGGGAATCCCATATTGTAAAGGGACTGGACGGGTTACAGTTTCTCAGATGTCTTTAGGACAATTTCTTTAATCAGTGTAGAATTGTCCCAACTACAGAGAGTCCAATACCAGATCTCCTATTGGGGAATGAGACAGGGCACGTGAAAGAAGTTTGTGTAGGGGAACACTTTGCATCTAATGATTATAATACCATTTGTTTCAGGGTAATTATGGAGAAGCATAGGCCTGGTGCTCAGGTTGAGATTCTAAACTGGAGAAGGGCCAATTTTGATGATATCAGAAAGGATCTGGCAAGTGTGTATTGGGACAGGTAGTTCTCTGGCAAAGGTGTACTTGATAAGTGGGAGGCCTTCAAAAGTAAAATTTTGAGAGTACAATGTTTGTATGTTCCAGTCAGATAAAAGGCAAGAATAACAGGTTTATAGAACTTTAGTTTTCGAGATATATTGTGGCGCAGGTTAAGAAAAAGAAAGGTGCATTTAGGACGGATGTTCATGGGTTCTTGATTAGACAGGTTGTGAAAGGTTATGGGGAGAAGGCATTAAAATGGGGTTCAGAGGGAAATGGATCAGCCATGATGAAATGGTGGAGCAGACTCAATGGGCCGAGCAGCCTAAATCTGCTCCTATGTCTGATGGTCCTATACACGGGATATTAAGTCACTAATCTCTCTGAGATGCAATGTGATAAGTACTCTCTTCAATGCTAAAAACACAATCATTTTTTCACTTAACACCAATCTGTATTTTCAGTGTCAAATTGTCAACTATTCCCTTGTAAAACTGTTTAACAAATTTTGAACATTCTGTTCTTTGTGTTATATTGAACAGAAATGTGTCATACCACTTGAAAATTACTTTTCAAGTGTAGTCATTTTTGCAAAATATAATTTTCAGTTTGTAAACCATTGTGTGCTGCCATGTAGACATATCACTGGACAAACATTTATTTAAAGCCAACTCAGTATTTTATCCTCTGGCTGGAAGAAAGGTATGTGAGATGCCAACAGTTCTCATTAAAGAAATCAAGGTTTTTGCCTCACTTAAACAGGGCTGGTAAACTTGTTGGCTGTAATGGAGGCTCCAATGCAGGTCATTTGAATTAGTCAGCTCACTCCTAACGATTGGAGGGTGAGCTGGGGAAGACAGAGTGTGAGGGCAAGGAGTCGGTACCACTGTGTTTTTGCTATATTTGAGAAATATATTTGGAGAAGCTTCTGTTACACATAATTTACACAGTGGATATAATTAGAGCTTCAGGATTTTAACTGTAAATATAAAAGAACAAGCTCACTGTGTACAGTTTGAGTGCCACGTAGTAGAAAGCATACGAGTAACATGAAATATGAGGAATGGGAACTTAATCATAAGAAGTAAATTGGTTAATAGATTTCTGTTCAAGGCCATTTATGAAATTTCACAGCCAGGTCAGGGCCAGGAAAATTCTCAAACATTTTCCTGCCCAATCATTGAAACTTCACCAGAAGTCCAGTGGGAATTTGTTTGCACACAGAGATGAGTCTACACACAGTGTCGTATTCAATGAAACTACAATGGCATTGCAGGAAGATTTCCGGAAATATTTTGTAACAGATCTTTTTAGAGTAATCTTGATCTACAGTAGCTCAAGAAAATACCTGAAAAACGACAATTCTGGTGCAAATCTGTTTTAAACTTCTAAAATTCAAGACTATGCCCAAATCATGCTCCTTTTCTATTTAAACTACAATCAGATTGAAAAGCACGGCTATCAGATGGTTTTCCTTCAACACTCCCAATTATTTCTATTTTCTACAATTGTCACCTTCATTTCCAATATTTAATAAAATATGAAATTTTTTGTAACTGAGACAGATGATTGTCTGGAATTCTGCTGACACTTTTGTGATCTTCAGTACATGATGGTTGGAAATGATGTAGAAACTCAAAGTCCCACCTGAGGTCATATCATCTATTAAGACCACTTTCTGCATTATCGCCCCATTTCAGTTGTCTGGGATCCAGGTTCTGCTATTTTCTTCTTTTAATCCTATATAGTTCGCCTTCTTCCCTTCACTAAAAGTACAATATAGATAGATAGATAAAGGCTGTGTTTTGCTTAAATTATGAAATATTTATCAGTTTTGCAATTATTTGGTAAAAATGAACACAAATTGTTCAAGTCTCTTCTGCCTGCCTAGTGTTTATGTTTATATCATGCTAGTTTTCTTACCATACCTTTGACTCTGTTAGTGTCCAAAATTCTAACAATTTCGGAATTGAATACCATCAACAATTCAGAAAACTGGTGGAAAAGGCAGAGAGAGGATTTACAAAGACATTACTAGCACTGAATGGCTTAAGCTTTAAGGAGACACTGGAGAGGCTGGGGCTGTTTTGAGGCCCTGACTTGTTAGCAAATGTGCAGTGGCTGCAGTATTCATCATTCTTGACAGAGAAGAAAAAGATTTAAATGGAAGCTGAAGGGCATTTTTTTCACATAGATGGTGGTGGGTATGTGGAACGAGCTTCCAGAAGACATGAGATATCAGTTCAATAACAAAATTTAAAGATATTTGGGTAAGTGCATGGATGGCAAAATTAGAGGGATATGGGCCTAACAGACAGATGAAACTAACTCATCTTGATTACCCAGCGTGGTTAGCATGGATGAGATGGGCTGAAAGCTCTGTTTTTGCATTCTATAACCCTATGAATCTCTACCAGACATCCTGATAGCCATTCTCAGAATCTTGCATTTCTCATTGAGATCAGCTCTTAAACTTCAAAACATTAATGCATGAGGGACAACCTCACAATGCCTCCTTGGTATGCAAAGCCTTCATTCTACCACTTAATCTAGTAAACCTGTGCCACATGATACCTTCTTCCCCCCGCCATCAGAATTCTGAATGGACATTAAACCCATGAATACTACCTCCCTAATTTCTCTTTCTTTTTGCGCTACTTATTTAATTTAACTTTTTAAATATATATATGTAGCCACCCCCCCCCCCCCCCGGCCACCCTCAGGGTCGCTCGGCTCGCTGTCATCTAGGGAAACAGCCTCGGCCCCGGCAAACTGGGTAATTCGTTTGTGTGGATGCTGTGGGAGGTACCCCACCCCACCCAAATAACAGACAATACATCAGATGCAATTAAATGATATATAGTTTATAGATATTACTGGAACTATATAATTAAGAGAGAATAAAATATAAAAGGAAAATAAAAGGCACCACACTTATCAAAGTTCAATCTCTTCGTGCACAAAAACTGTTGGAGCTCAAGGACCTTCTTCTTCACCCTGCGACCCCCTCGGACCACCTCGACCGGCTGCCTGGGACCAACAACGGTGGTCGACCAGACGCTCTACACGAGTCCGTCTCCGTCTCCTCGCCGAACGTCCCGCTCGGGGTCCGACCCCGTTAGCGGACTCACAGCACGTCGTCCATCCTCTGTCTCGCTCTCCCGCCTTCTGCCCCAAAACCCCGCGCATACAGTATCTTCAAATACACCAAAACCATAACAACTATCCCAATTGGTTAATAACATATTTCTTATCACACTCTAAACCAAAACAAGCTGCTAGCGCAAACTTTCTCAGCGTTTAACACAACAAAGCCGCATTCCCCAGATTAACATAACAACGACGCCATTTTAATTAGCCTCCGCAGTAACATAAAAGTTGAAACCCCCTTACATATAAACTCTTCAATATCAGTTCAGAAAGCTGGTTTACTAGATATGTTGAATATATATACTTACTGGTAAATTACAGATTTTATTATGTATTGCAAGGTACTGCTATCATATAACAATGAATTTCAAAAAAATATGCAAATAAAATTAAACCTGAATTCTAATTCTGATTCTGACAAGTATATTCTTCCAAGTATAGAGATAAGTGTGGCCTTTTCAAAGCCCAGTTCAAGCTCAGAAACACTTGCTTAAATCTTTGTACTTAAAGCCCCTCACAATAAAGGCCAAAGTGCCATTTGACTCCCTAATGGCTTGGTGTATAATGCCAGTTCTAGAGACGTTTCTGCCTCTCTTGAACTAGCATACCAAATATTATCGAGTTTGAATCATCTACTGTTAAGGATCTCGCTTTCAATACAGATAAGCTTCTTAGGCCGAAATTTCATGGAAATGTAGCACTGTAGTTGGTTTTTAATACTGGAATTTCTAGTGTTGCTTTCATTTGTTAATATTTAAGGCATATTAAGCCAATAATAATTGATTTTCTTTTTGAAATAGAGACACAAATTTACTTTCCATTCCAATGTTTGCCATCCATTTTGAAAGTTCAAAGTTCAGAATAAAATTTTTTATTGGAGTACATACATGTCACCACATACAACCCTGAGATTCATTTTTCCTACAGGCAGACTTAGCAAATCTATAGAACAGTAACTATAAACAGGATCAATGAATATCAAACAGTGCAAATGTAAATATTAATAAATAGATATAAATAACAAGAGCATGAAATAACAAGATAAAGAGTCCTTAAAGTGAGATCATTGGTTGTGGGAACACCAGAAATAGAATGAGTGTAGTTTTCCCTTTTTGTTCAAGAACCTGATGGCTGAGGGGTAGTAACTGTTCCTGAACCTGGCCATGCGAGTCCTGAAGCATCTGTATCTTCTACCTGATGGCAGCAGTGTGAAAAGAGCATGGCCTGCGTGGTGAGAATCTTTGATGATTGATGCTGCTTTCCCGCAGAAACGTTTCATGTAGCTGTGCTCAGTGATTCAGGAACAGCTTCTTCTCCACTGCTATCTGATTCCTAACTGGACATTGAACCCGTGAACACAACCATACTTTTTCAATATACGAGGGGTGATTGATAAGTTCGTGGCCTAAGGTAGAAGGAGTCAATTTTAGAAAACCTAGCACATTTATTTTTCAACATAGTCCTCTCCTACATTTACACACTTAGTCCAACAGTCGAGGAGCATACGGATCCCTTCCTTGTAGAAGGCGGCATCTTGGACCTCCAGAAAGTGGTCCACAGCAGGGGTGATTGATAAGTTTGTGGCCTAAGTTAGAAGGAGATGAGTTAGAAAACATAGAAACATAGAAAATAGGTGCAGGAGTAGGCCATTCGGCCCTTCGAGCCTGCACCGCCATTTATTATGATCATGGCTGATCATCCAACTCAGAACCCCACCCCAGCCTTCCCTCCATACCCCCTGATCCCCGTAGCCACAAGGGCCATATCTAACTCCCTCTTAAATATAGCCAATGAACTGGCCTCAGCTGTTTCCTGTGGCAGAGAATTCCACAGATTCACCACTTTCTGTATGAAGAAGTTTTTCCTAATCTCGGTCCTAAAAGGCTTCCCCTTTATCCTCAAACTGTGACCCCTTGTTCTGGAGTTCCCCAACATCGGGAACAATCTTCCTGCATCTAGCCTGTCCAATCCCTTTAGGATTTTATATGTTTCAATCAGATCCCCCCTCAATCTTCTAAATTCCAACGAGTACAAGCCCAGTTCATCCAGTCTTTCTTCATATGAAAGTCCTGCCATCCCAGGAATCAACCTGGTGAACCTTCTTTGTACTCCCTCTATGGCAAGGATGTCCTTCCTCAGATTGGGGGACCAAACCTGCACACAATACTCCAGGTGTGGTCTCACCAAGGCCTTGTACAACTGCAGTAGTACCTCCCTGCTCCTGTACTCGAATCCTCTCGCTATAAATGCCAGCATACCATTCGCCTTTTTCACCGCCTGCTGTACCTGCATGCCCACTTTCAATGACTGGTGTATAATGACACCCAGGTCTCGTTGCACCTCCCCTTTTCCTAATCGGCCACCATTCAGATAATAATGTTTTCCTATTTTTGCCACCAAAGTGGATAACTTCACATTTATCCACATTAAATTGCATCTGCCATGAATTTGCCCACTCACCCAACCTATCCAAGTCACTCTGCATCCTCTTAGCATCCTCCTCACAGCTAACACTGCCGCCCAGCTTCGTGTCACCCGCAAACCTGGAGATGCTGCATTTAATTCCCTCATCCAAGTTATTAATATATATTGTAAACAACTGGGGTCCCAGCACTGAGCCTTGCGGTACCCCACTAGTCACCGCCTGCCATTCTGAAAAGGTCCCGTTTATTCCCACTCTTTGCTTCCTGTCTGCTAATCAATTCTCCATCCACATCAATACCTTACCCCCAATACCGTGAGCTTTAAGTTTGCACACTAATCTCCTGTGTGGGACCTTGTCAAAAGCCTTTTGAAAATTCAAATATACCACATTCACTGGTTCTCCCCTATCCACTCTACTAGTTACATCCTCAAAAAATTCTATGAGATTCGTCAGACATGATTTTCCTTTCACAAATCCATGCTGACTTTGTCCGATCATTTCACCGCTTTCCAAATGTGCTGTTATCACATCTTTGATAACTGACTCCAGCAGTTTCCCCACCACCGATGTTAGGCTAACCGGTCTATAATTCCCCGGTTTCTCTCTCCCTCCTTTTTTAAAAAGTGGGGTTACATTAGCCACCCTCCAATCCTCAGGAACTAGTCCAGAATCTAACGAGTTTTGGAAAATTATCACTAATGCATCCACTATTTCTTGGGCTACTTCCTTAAGCACTCTAGGATGCAGACCATCTGGCCCTGGGGATTTATCTGCCTTCAATCCCTTCAATTTACCTAACACCACTTCCCTACTAACAAGTATTTCGCTCAGTTCCTCCATCTCACTGGACCCTCTGTCCCTTACTATTTCTGGAAGATTATTTATGTCCTCCTTAGTGAAGACAGAACCAAAGTAATTATTCAATTGGTCTGCCATGTCCTTGCTCCCCATAATCAATTCACCTGTTTCTGTCTGTAGGGGACCTACATTTGTCTTTACCAGTCTTTTCCTTTTTACATATCTATAAAAGCTTTTACAGTCAGTTTTTATGTTCCCTGCCAGTTTTCTCTCATAATCTTTTTTCCCCTTCCTAATTAAGCCCTTTGTCCTCCTCTGCTGAACTCTGAATTTCTCCCAGTCCTCAGGTGAGCCACTTTCTCTGGCTAATTTGTATGCTTCTTCTTTGGAATTGATACTATCCGTAATTTCTCTTGTCAGCCACGGGTGCACTACCTTCCTTGATTTATTCTTTTGCCAAACTGGGATGAACAATTGTTGTAGTTCATCCATGCAACCTTTAAATGCTTGCCTTTGCATATCCACCGTCAATCCTTTAAGTGTCATTTGCCAGTCTATCTTAGCTAATTCACGTCTCATATCTTATACAGTTATACAGCTCTCGTTACATGAACGTGCATTTCAACTCTTTGAGTGATAATGCAGAAAGTTTGAAGTTAATAACCCACCTCCTTCTACCTTAGGCCACAAACTTATCAATCACCCCTGCTGTGGACCACTTTCTGGAGGTCCAAGACGCCAACTTCGACAAAGCCATCCGTAAGCTCCATGACCGCTGGACTAAGTGTGTAAATGTAGGAGGGGACCATATTGAAAAATAAGTGTGCTCGGTTTTCTAAAATTGACTCCTTCTACCCTAGGCCACGAACTTATCAATCACCTCTCGTATATTATTTCTGTTTTTGCATGAGTTTTGATCTCCAACACACATATACTGTAATTCATTTATTTATTTATATGTTTCTCCTTCTATGTTATGTATTGCTGTGAACTGCTGCTGATAAGTTAACAAATTTCACAAGACATACCGGTGATAATAAACCTGATTCTGACAGATAGTTAGATCTTTGACCCCAAAGGTAATTACAATGTCACAGTAGCATTACAAGTCCAGAGATATACAAGTATACAAATATTAGAGGATAAGTAAGAAAGAATAAAAACTAAGAAAGCTCAAATAGTCTAACAGGAGGGGTTCATCACTTCTCCAGCTATAGGCTGACTCATTGTACAGCCTAATGCCGAGGGTAAGAATGACCATATATAATGCTCTTTGGAGCAGTGCAGCAGCTTTGGAGAGGGCTTCACCTGTGATGTACTAGGCTGAATCAATTACCTTTTGTAGGATTTTCCACTCAAAGGCATTGGTGTTCCTGTACCAGGCCATAATGCAGCCAGTCAGCACACTTTCCACCACACATCTATAGAAGTTTGCCAAGGTTTTTGATGACATGCCAGATCTCCACAGACTCCTGAAGAAAGAGAGACACTGTTATAGAAACATAGAGACATAGAAAATAGGTGCAGGAGTAGGCCATTCGGCCCTTCGAGCCTGCACCGCCATTTATTATGATCATGGCTGATCATCCAACTCAGAACCCCGCCCCAGCCTTCCCTCCATACCCCCTGATCCCCGTAGCCACAAGGGCCATATCTAACTCCCTCTTAAATATAGCCAATGAACTGGCCTCAACTGTTTCCTGTGGCAGAGAATTCCACAGATTCACCACTCTCTGTGTGAAGAAGTTTTTCCTAATCTCGGTCCTAAAAGGCTTCCCCTCTATCCTCAATCTGTGACCCCTCGTTCTGGACTTCCCCAACATCGGGAACAATCTTCCTGCATCTAGCCTATCCAATCCCTTTAGGATCTTATACGTTTCAATCAGATCCCCCCTCAATCTTCTAAATTCCAACGAGTACAAGGCCAGTTCATCCAGTCTTTCTTCATATGAAAGTCCTGCCATCCCAGGAATCAATCTGGTGAACCTTCTTTGTACTCCCTCTATGGCAAGGATGTCTTTCCTCAGATTAGGGGACCAAAACTGCACACAATACTTATGCTTTCTTTGCAATTATATTTTATATGATGCGTCCAGGACAGGTCTTCCGAGACAGTGACACCCAGCAAGTTAAAGTTACTGACCCTCTCCACCTCAGATCCATGGATTATTACTGGCTCATGGACCTCTTCTGAAGTCTACAATCAGTTCCTTGGTCTTATTGACATTGAGGGAGAGGTTGTTGTTATTACACCACGCAGCTAACTTTTCAATCTCCTTCCTCTATGCTGATTCATCTCCACCCTTGATACAGTCCACAACATTTTTGTGGGTAAAGTTTCAACTGCAGCAATAAACTCATCCTTAGACAGTCACTCATCAAAATATTATTTTTAAATTATACATTTGTAACAAAAATCTTCTGCATTTACTTTAGTCTTACCTATGTGCATTTATCCATATCTTTACCAGAAGCAATCCAAACCAAAATACTTATTACAAATGGTCTTAAAACTGAAATGTTAATTTAATTTCTCTTTCCACAAATGGGTGTTTCCAGATTTTCTGTTTTTTATTTAAAATTATTTTAGTCATAATTAATTCATGCCTTCTGGTGACCCTCACTGAATTAATTCCATTATCTTGCAAAACAGACACTCACTCAGTGACTACTTTATTGCGAATGGGGCACAACGTGATCGTCCACTGCTGTAGACCATACACTTCAAGGTTCAATATGTTGTGTGTTTAGACACACACATCACTGTTGTGATGTATGGTTACTTGAGTTACTGTCAGCTTGAACCAGTCTGGCTATTCTCCTCTGACCTCTCTCATTAACAAGGCACTTTTGCCCACAGAACTGCCTCTCAATGGATGTTTTTTTTAATCTTTATTTTCACCATTCAGAATCAGAATCAGAATCAGGTTTATTGTCCCTGGCATCTGAAGTGAAATTTGTTAACTTAGCAGCAGCAGTTCAATGCAATACATGATATAGAAGAAAAATAAACACGAAATAAAATAATAATAAATAAATAAATCAATTACAGATATACTATATATTTTAAAAAATGAGGTAGTGTTCAAGGGTTCAAAGTCCACTTAGGAATCAGATGGCAGGGGGGAAGAAGCTGTTCCTGAATCACTGAGTGTGTGCCTTCAGGCTTCTGTACCTCCTACCTGATGGTAACAGTGAGAAAAGGGCATGCCCTGGGTGCTGGAGGTCCTTAATAATGGACATTGCTTTTCTGAGACACTGCTCCTTGAAGATGTCCTGGGTACTTTGTAGGCTAGTACCCAAGATGGAGCCAATTAAATTTATAAGCCTCTGCAGCTTCTTTCTCTGTAAATTCGAGAAATTGTTGTGTGTGAAAATCCCAAGAGATCAGCAATTTCTGAGATACTTAAACCACCCCATTTGGCACCAACAATCATTCCACGGTCAAAGTCACTTAGGTCACTTTTCTTCACTATTCTGATATTTGGTCTGAACAACAACTGTAGTTCTTGACATTGAGTTGTTGACATTTGATTGGCTGATTAGATATTTGTATTAATGAGCAGATGTATAGTTGTACCTTATAAAGTGGCCAATATAAGTTTAAATTATTTATATATGTTTAAATTCTTATTAAGGAAAATAATCCTGGATTCATTTCCTCTTAGCTTCAAGTTCCAAAATATTTTAAGAACCAAAGATGATTCATGATCAGTTATTGAATCATTTTATTTGATATAGCAATGATCAAGTTGAGTTGCAAGAAATACTGCTATTGTAAATCATTTCCTAAATTAAATCTGCCTGCCTAATTGCATTAGCTCTACCAGCGAAATGCTAACGTCGTTTCAGTGAATGACATAGATTTGGAATGATAGGTGCAATTCCGAAAAAGTGTTGTCATGTGAACTGCAAGAGGATCTGTGCTGATGCATGGCATCTTCAGTGATGACACTTCACCCCTTGTGAAGCTCGTAGACAGCATTCAATTCACACCAATATTGTTCAGTCACTAGATCTAGAGAGAAATTAGATCACTTGAAATTGTCATATTTACTGACTGATTCTATAATGGATGTCACAGTCAGATCTTTGGCATAAGAAATTAGACCTGAAGGAAGCTAATGAGCTGAAGGACGTAGTTCAAAAGTCAATTGTTCATGAGAACTACAAAGTCAAAACAAATATAGTTATGGATAAGCTCCATAAGACAAATCTAAACATTAAGGAGATCAATAAGCATTAAAAGTACTGTAATGAAATATTGAATTTTTAACAAGGTAAGAATAATTAAGGTATAGTTGTAAAAATAACAAGGTCATGCAAAAATGTCTATGTAGCCAGATAGGAAAGTGATTCAGTTATTCATTCTACAAATGTCTAATTGGTGGTGTTTTAAGCTCCACTCTACCACTACATGAATCCAAGCCCTTTTTGCGACAGCACTACATAAACTTAACACCTTCTTGTGGTACTAAATAAACAGCCTTATCTTATTTGTAGTTTGCTGTGGTAACATGTGCTCCTTATTTACATTTCCTGTCACTTGCATAGCATTGGTCGTTAATCTGTGCAAACAAATTTAGTACTTACAGTGAAATCCTAGTATTGATGAAGGGTCTAGGCCCGAAAAGTCGACTGTACCTCTTCCTAGAGATGCTGCCTGGCCTGCTGCGTTCACCAGCAACTTTTATGTGTGTTGCCGGAAATCATAATCTCAGTTTCTCATGTCTCTGCTTACAGATACACTTTACCAAGTCTAGAACTACTCTAGTAATACAGCTCTATACAATATTTAGAAGTAGCTTCTTGGAAAACTTAGTTAGCACTCATGTCATTGATAGCTTAAAAAAAGATTTAGAAGGAGCACCATTCCTGAAAGCAACGAATCAGCAAGACAGACAGTATGCGAACAAAGCCAAGGCATTGAGTTCATTGTACAGTGTACCTCATCACTTGGCTGTTTGGTAATCCCTCCATGCCATTCAAAAGCACAGGACGCCGTAGTGACAGTGCACGTGACAATGGACAACAATAAGTCTGTTTGGAGATTCAAAGAGACAAGGATAGCTTGCCACAGGATGAATGCATTATGGCAGTTGCTGGGAATCTGGGTGGCATTATGACTCCGAGAGTGAAGGTAATTGGCAAAAGAACAAAAACTGACGTAAGATAGCACAGTTGCTTCATAGCTCCAGTGACTTGGAATTAATCCTGACCTTTGGTGCTGTCTGTGTGGAGTTTGCAAGTTCTGCCTGTGATTGCATGGGCTTCCCTGATTACTCTAGTTTGCTCCCACATCCCTAGGATTTGTGCTGGTTAGTAGGCTAACTGAAAATTCTCTATTGTAGGTGAATGTTGGACATGTGTGAGAGGCAAGCACACAGGAAAATAAGTGGACAAACACTTTTGGCTTTCAGTTTTTTTTTACTTTTCACTTTTCTACCCCTGATTTTCAATAGTCTTCTTAGGGGCACAGTGTGACGGTAGCTGGAAAGCTGACTGGCTTAATCACCTTTTTTTATTGCTCATAGCCACTTGGTTAACAATGCTGCTGACTGATTGGCTACAGCCCAGTGCATGTTGGCAGTAAAAAGTAGTTTCAGTCTTAATCTATTTGATTCATTTATAATGTCATAGTCATCTCAGTCAATGTAGCTACCACCCTTCTCGTTTTTTTTCCTCTCCTCTCTGAGGATGGTGGCTTATAGAGTTCTATGGGCCCAGACATCTTTCAATCATTAGTCCAGTCACTATTCTTCATGGGAACACCGAGACAGTGATTACTAAGAAGCTGTTACCATGGAGAATCTTAAATCCACTTATTCTGAGCAAGGTCTAATGAGGAATCACAAGCAGGAAACCTGATATGATTTTTGATTCACCCCTGGCTATTCCAGTTCATTGACTTAAGTGGATATTCTTGAAGAATAAGCCATGCAGCCTTATTGCCTTTGGCTTTTTAATCACAAGGTGGTTATTATTTCTAGAAATGGCAGTGCGTGGAGGATGTCACAGGAAAGCTTCGACTTCATAAGTGCAAAAGAGTAGCTGACGCTGCAGCCGCTGACAAGAAGAGCTCTGGGCGAATTCAGTCCAAATACTACGACTCCAATGGGCAAGACTGCGATTGTGAGCAGAATGGGTACAAACTGAGCCCAGCTGTCCGACAGAAACAGAAACTTTTCTCCAAGCGAAGTAAGCAATTTTTGCAATTTTCCTGTGGCTGTCAATCACAAGTATAAATTCTATGTGAGAAATCTTTTGGATAATATTTTAAGTGATGCAATGTTAAGGTACAAAGAAGGCAAAAAAGGTAAGACTAAGTGAAGAATGATACTACAAATAAAATAGCTGATTCATACTGTTACCAAAAATATTTTATACTTTTGGAACCAAGAGAAGCTATTAATTTGTATAATTGTTGTTTATTCAATGCATCAAACCATGTTACTGGTTGGTAATAGATCATTATATTCTTGTTAATAAGCCACTTCCCCCAACAATGGTGCAAGAAAAAGTTAGGATGGTACAGATGTCCTTACCCCTTCCCGACTCACCCTTGCCCCTAAATTTTGTCGGAATTCTAGCATTGAAGGTTGAAGGGGTGGAAACTTAATCTAAATTGCAAAGTTGAGGCCTTTTGAAATTCCTGAAGGGGGCCTGATCAAAGGGCCTGCAGTACCTGACCCCTCAGATCCACTTTGCCATAGGAAGTCTGGCATACATTTGTTATTTAACTCTGTTTAAGTTCCTTGTGGATTAGGACTACCAGAAATAGATAGATAGACATACTTTATTGATCCCGAGGGAAATTGGGTTTAGTTACAGTTGCACCAACTAAGAATAGAGTATAAATATAGCAATATAAAACCATAAATAATTAAATAATAATATGTAAATTATGCCAAATGCAAATAAGTCCAGGACCAGCCTATTGGCGCAGGGTGTCTGACCCTCCAAGGGAGGAGTTGTAAAGTTTGATGGCTACAGGCAGGAATGACTTCCTATGAGGCTCTGTGTTGCATCTCAGCGGAATGAGTCTCTGGCTGAATGTACTCCTGTGCCCACCCAGTACATTATGTAGTGGATGGGAGACATTGTCCAAGATGGCATGCAACTTGAACAGCATCCTCTTTCCAGACACCACCGTCAGAGAGTCCAGTTCCATCCCCACAATATCACTGGCGTTACGAATGAGTTTACAATTACAAATAATTGGGTTGCTACTTCATCTAATTTTCTACCTTTACACATATGAAACTTCAAAGTTGACCTGCGCATTCTCCACTTCTTCTTTTACCCTGAAGTCGACCTTTTCAGTGATCACCCGATTCCCACCTTGTGCTCCTATCCCAAGAATTCATACCAGCTCATAACCTATGTTGTATGGTTGCCCTTATTAAATGAAAAGGTATTGCATTTCTTTATCATTGCAGAATATGAAAGTTCTGTTTTGTCTAAGTGGGTGCTTCCTGTAAAAATAGGATGTTCAATGGATAAATATAACCATGAGAAAATCTGTAGATGCTGAAAATCCAAGCAACACACACAAAATGCTGGTCCTGATGAAGGGTCTCGGCCTGAAACACTGACTGTTTACTCTTTTCCATTGATGCTGCCTGGCCTGCTGAGTTCCTCTAGCATTTTGAATGGATAAATACAGTTGGTCATTCTTTGGCTCAGCTTTGCTGACTTCTAGTGACACCTAAAGGTTTTCTTTTGAAATGGCAGTTATATGCTGGAAAATATAGATAAAGATTAGCTTTATTTGTCATATGTACATCAAAGCATTGAAACATACAGTGAAAGGTATCATTTGCATCAACAACCAACGCATTCCTGAAAAGGGCCTGACCAATGAACCTACAGTAACTGACCTGTCAGACCCACTTTGCCACATTTATTATTTAACTTTATTATTTTAACACCAACAAATTTGCTGTCGAAAAAAATCACTACACTGATTGGCCTAATCTCAAATAATGAGGCAGCCTACAGAGAAGAAGCCATCACTCTGACACAGTGGTGTCAAGAAAACAACCTCTCCCTCAATGTCGCAAAAAAAAAGGAGCTGGTTGTGGACTACAGGAGGAAATGGAGACAGACTGGCCCCTATTGACATGAATGGATCTGAGGTTGAGAGGGTGAACAGCTTTAAATTCTTCAGCATTCACATCACCAAGGATCTCACGTAGTCTGTAGATACTAGCTGTGTGGTGAAAATAGCACAACAGTACCTCTTTTACCTCAGACGGTTGAAGAAGTTTGGTATGGGAACTGTACCTCCCCCAGTCGCAGGACTCTGCAGAGAATGGTGCGGACAGCCCAGCACATCTGTAGGTGTGAACGTCCCACTATTCAGGACGTTTACAAAGACAGGTGTGTAAAAAGGACCCAAAGGATCATTGGGGACCCGAGTCATCCCAACCACAAACTGTTCCAGCTGCTACCAGCCGAGAAACTGTATCGCAGCATAAGAGCCAGGGCCAACAGACTCCAGGACAGCTTCTTCCACCAGGCCATCAGACTGATTAATTCATGCTGATACAATTATATTTCTATGTTATATTTCTATGTTATATTGACTGTTAGGTTGTACAAACTATTTATTATAAATTACTATAAATTGCACATTCCACATTTAGACGGAGATGTAACGTACTCCTCATGTACATATAGAAACATAGAAAATAGGTGTAGGAGTAGGCCATTCGGCCCTTAGAGCCTGCACCGCCATTTATTATGATCATGGCTGATCATCCAACTCAGAACCCCACCCCAGCCTTCCCTTCATACCCCCTGACCCCCGTAGCCACAAGGGCCGATGGATGTAACTAATAAAGTCAATTCAGTTCAATTTATTCTGAGGATATACTGATGGCAGCCTGCAAGTGTCAAATTCTAGCTCCAACATAGCTTACTTACCCTTTCTAACTCTTATGAATGTGGGAGCAAACTGGAGCACCGGCAGAAACCCACGAGGTCACAGGGAGAACGTGCAGACAGTGGCAAGAATTGAACCTGAATCACTGGCACTGTAAAGTGTTACACTAACTGCCACACTACCATACGAGCCTTAACAGAGTGGAATTCCTTATCAGGAGAAAGAATTTGAAAACAAACTTGCCTTAAGCAGCAACCCTTCCTCAGATATGCAAGATTGGCTCATCTATTGACACACAATATTTACTTTTATCTCTTTCATTATTCATTATTTGTAACAGGCCAGAGGCTGCTGCCAGTGGCAAGTCACCTGAGTTAACCATGGACCAATGGAGTCAGTGCAAAGCAAACTTTGCAGATCTGCCATTGTAAAATTCCCTTCTCCAGCTACTACATACATAAATTGTGAATCCATGCATGGCAGCAGGTCCTCAAGTGAATTAATGCTATTGTCTGGGAAAATGATAGGATGGGGGAGATACCATAGACTGATCTGAAATGTATAGGATGGGGGAACCAGATGTTTAAAGGAAGAACAACCCCCACACAAGCAACTACTGAATAATTATTCATAGCCAATTAAGCCATATCCCACAGCTTAGTAACAGTCAAACATGATGAAAACTAGCACATAAATTATTTTTAATGAAACAATAACAGACATGTAATTATAATAGTTTAAAAAATTTATAACTTCAAAATAAATTTAATACATATCATTAATTTTTCATTAAATAATAAACAGCAGGCTCCATAATAGCAATGAGTTTGAAACCTTTTTCAGTGCTGGTTTCATAGGCAGGTTTTTCTAAGTAAAATGCCGAACAATTATTGTGAGTTCATGTTCCATTCTGAGCTTCTTGACAAGTCCAGTGTTGGACACAACCAGGAAATCACTGGCAAATAACAATAAGCAAATTTATGTCCACCCACGTGTTCATTCATGAGATTGGTAATTTTTTCCGCCAATAACTTTCAATATATTTATCTTTATGCAACTACAGTATCATATCCAATCTATTTTGTTAAAGTTCTCTCCTAATTTTTTTTCTATTTTTGTCTATTACATTTCCATTATATATTCTGCTTCAGAATATTTATTTACTAAAAATTTTAATTTTGGCTCCGTTTTGTCTTTCTCTGTTACCATCTTGCTCTTCCATTTGATTTTCTTCCCCCTTTACATTTTGCAAAACACAGTGTTCTGAGCACTCATCTGTGCAAAGTGCAAGCCAAACATTCTCAAGGATAAAATGGCAGCAATGGATCACTTCTGGAATGCAGCACAATATGACTGTGAATCATATCAGGAATGTTTTACCAGCTGATATTGTCCTTTTCCATCACTTCTGCCAGGTTCCATCCAAAATTCACTTGGTTTTGGCATTGTAGAAATCACCACTAATTCCTTTACTATGATTTGAACACTTCGTTTTAATGTCAACCGGAGAATCAGCGATCATTAGAAAGCACAATTTCATCCCATATCCACTGCATTCCCTTTGTTTTCACTTTACAACAATAACTTACACTTGTACAGTGTATCATTTTAACATATCAAAATAGAGTCAAATGGTTGATAGGAGCACCATCAAAATCAGCTGACGTAATGAGAGAAAAGCCTTAGGCTTTACCTAAAATGTCGATGAAGGGAGCATGTTAAAAGAGGAAAGTGAGAAGTGAGAGAAATGAAGAGAGGAAGGAGGTGGGAGGGAGGGGACTACGGTGGAAGGATCTCAGATAGGATCTCCAGAACTCAGACCCTTGGCAGCTATAAGAGAGGTTGTCAATTTCTCCTTCTCCAGCCTGACCAAGAAGGACAGCACAGGAAAAAGAGCTCTCTGGTCATTACCACCTGCATGTGACAAACTGAAATGATCACACGGTAAATAAACATATGAAAATAGTAGGGAGTGTTATTTGATTTCTCACCTGTCAACCCCAAATTAGGAAAATAGCTGGAGAAAGGAAGCTAAAACTGTTAGCGGTGCACGTGACTATCAAGCCTCTAAGTTCTGGAATTCCTTTCTGAAATCTCTCCACCACCCTCCTCTCCATTTCTCTACCCCCATAACCACACCCCCTCTCAACACTTTGATTTCCGCTTTTATCTTTTTAACTATAGTCATATTATCAGTATTATCATGGGCCGGTATTTAAATTACTATCAGCTGTGCCAAAGTCCTGACTAGGAACTGTTGATAAATAACAAGACAAGAATTCCTAATTCTGTGATGAAATTCCATTACACAACAGTGAGAGATTACAGTACCTTATGTGAAAGCTGACACCAGGATACCTTCCCTTTCTCCTTCACTCTCTGTTGCAAGCTGAGCCTCGTGTATTTTCACATTCATTCCAGAGGTCAATCTGCAAACAACCTAATGTCCCAAGGACTGGCTAGATCACATTTTCTAACTCCACTACCTTAGTGGCTGAGAGGTATTAATTTTAGGATAAAACCTTACTTGTCATGGCTGAAATAGAAGCATTCTCTTTGATCACCAAGGTTTGCATTTTTCTGTCCCTGCTGGACTGACCAAACAGAACTTCATACTTACATCGGACTTGCATATTAGATAGCAAGTCAAACTTTCAAAACTATGCAGTTCCTTCCTTCTGCTCATAATAAGCTAAGTGTAAAATGTGTGATGGTATAGGATTTGCTGACTGCAAAGTTTTAAACTCAAACGAGATCTTAAACTGATCGGATATAAATAACCACGAGCACTCTCACTAAAGGGAGATTATACTGTAACTACACAATCTTCAAAGACTAGTTTGCTTTCCTGTTTATTCTCCATGGCAAGCTTTAGTAGCCAGTACCCATTATTCTAGCGGTGCATCCTATTACGTTTTGTAACTTAAGAAACTAATTGAAAGAAAAACACGGGACCCCAGGATAACATGACTACTTCATTTTACTTTAGTGCAGTGCTCACATATGACGTGGTAGTATAATGTCATACTTACTGCCATTCACGTACTTTGTATATAGAAACCATAACAAATAATGTAAACACACAAAGAATGCTTAATCAAACAATATATTTACAATATTCTTCAAATATTACTGAAATAGTAAATACTCTACACCCTTGTGAGACTTGTGGCTGTGAAACAGTGTCAGGTTCTGGTGCCTCCTCTGTGGTGGTTGTAGGAGTTGACTCTGGGAATGCGACTGCAGGAAGTGGTTCTGACAGCTCTGGACACCTTCTCTATCAATTGCCTGCTCTCCTCATCCGATCGATGCGCCACCTCCAGATGACATCAGATACAATCTCCACTGTGCAGAAGAGTGATCCAGTTCTGTCCTTAATCTTTCCAAATACCCACTTTTGATGACTTTAGTAGTCCCTCGCCAAGACTGCTTGTTCAGGAGTGAAACATCAAAGCTCCCTGTTTAGGAGCCCTCAATTCATCTCAACTGATTGTCTTGCATGTTCCTTCTTAAATTGGTTTTGAGGAGATCTAAGCAAGAGTTCAAGGGACGAAACAGGAACAGTGAGTTGTTGGCTGTGGAGTGTGCTGCATTGTGATATACAAGGAGGCAAATGGCGAGTTTCTGCTTCAGTGTCAGTGTAGTGTGTATGTTAAGATTGTCGCAGTGCATTCTTTAGAATCTGGACAAAACTTCCTACCAAGATATTTGTAGCTGGGTGAAACAATGCAGATGTAATATGTCTTATTCCACTCATTTTCAGAAATAACTGAGACTGTTCAGAACAAACTGTGGCAAATTGTCACTGACTAAGTGTTCTGGAACACCACTCTTGAGAAGAGGCTTCTCAACACATCAACAATCTGCGAGCTTGTAGTGGAAGCTATTAGGAACGCTTCTGGCCACTTTGTAGCTGCATCCACTCCTACCAAAAAATCTGTGCCCATGAGTGGTCCAGCAAAATCACGTGTCCCCTGCCAGGGCAATGCAGGCCATTGCCAGGGATGGAGAGGTACTACTCTCTGAACGTGTTGGCATTCCGAGCAGCACATGGTACGCTGCTTGATAGGCTGACCTGTCCCAGGCCACCAGACAAAGCTTTGAGCCAAACCTTTCATTTTGACCACTCCTAGATGAATGACAAGTAGCTAGCTCCTCCAACACTTCAACTCTCAGCTTGGATGGTACAACTCTCAATTTCCACATAAAGAAACCCCCATCAGGGTCACATTCAAACCAGCAGTGGTAAAAATGGAGGAACTGGAATTTCTGCTGCACATTCAGTCATTTTGGGCTGTCAAGTAGACCTGAGACAGTGTGGGGTCTTTTATCGCTTCCCTTTGGATAATCTCTGCCAGAAGGGGGAGACTTTCAATTCGTATTAGGGAGAATATATATTTTGTAAATTTGGTGGAGCATAGTAGACACATTTGGGAGGAATCTGTTATAGTAATTGACAAATCCTAAAATGGATCACAGTTGTGATATGTGCTTTGGCCTCGGGGCATCCATCATTGCTTGAATTTTCTCAGCACACTTGTGTAATTCTTCTGTGTCAAATGAGTGACCACAGTAAGTGATGCTTGATTTAAAGAAGCCCTTAAGCTTCTAATCTTTTTAACACTGTTTTGAGAATTTGGAGACCTTGCACGTCATCCTCACTGGTAACAATGATGTCATCCAGGTAACACTGAGTGCCTCAACAGCCCTGCAGCACCTGGCCCATAACTTCCTGCAAGAGTGCAAGTGCAGATGCTACTCCGAAAATAATTCTACTATTGTGGTAAAGCCCTTTGTGAGTGTTTATGGTGAGAAACACTTTGGACTCTTCTTCCACCTCTGTCTGAAGTAGGCCTCAGCTAAATCCACTTTTGGTAAAGTGTTTCCCTCCAGAATGTTTGCAAAAATATCCTCTATACTGGGCAGAGGGTATTGATCTATTTTCAATACTGGGTTGATGGTGACCTTAAAATGATCACAGATCCTGGCAGACCCATTATTTTTGGCTACTGGCCTCTGTTGTTAGCCGTCAGCTCCACTCAGTCCTGGAAAGAATTCCTTCAGCTTCCATGCAATCTACAAACGTAGTAGATTGCAGGTTACTTTATTACAGATGGTATATGGAACTGGACAGACTTTATAAAACTTGGGTGTGGCATTTTCATTTAATAGTTTTTACCCTTGATATATTTGAGTGTGGGATGCAAATAGTGGATGGATCGCCAGTCAAATTCAAATCAAGTTGTAATTGACTCAACCAATCACGGCCCAGCAATGCTGGCCCTCCTGTTTTTAACTCCTATAAACCCAGTATGGCTTGTTAGTTGTTGTATTTCACTGTTACCGATGTCATTCCCACAGAAATTATCTTTTCTCCATTATAAGTTCTTAGTTGGATATCTGCTGGCTTCAGTTTAGTATCTTTGAAATGATATTCAAATTCATTTTGTAGAATGACTGAAACAGCTGAGCCAGTGTCCACTTCCATTTTAATTAATTTACTATTCACTGCTGGTAGAAGCCATAACGTTTGTCTCCTGTTAGTTTTCACATTGTAAATCTCAAGGCTACTCAGTCCTGTGTAACGCTTAACATTATCAGATTTTTCATCAACATCATGTAGATTAGTGTTTCTTTTGAAACTGTGACTTGACTTTTTATCTTTTTCCCTTCCCTGGGCAGTCTATTCATTTTCGGCTGCCCAAAATGTTCTTCATATGTGCCCTACTTTTTTTTGCATTTACTGTAAGCTTTGCCTTTAAACCTGCATTAGTGTGGTGTATGTGAGCCCCTACCACAAAGGTAACACCAAGGTTTAGCCAAGCAGGTTTTGCTTAGATGGTGCAATTTTGTTCATGCTCACTTTCATTCCTATTTGCAACTCATTTGCATCTCTGGTATTGTTTCCATTGATACAGCAATTTCAACAACTCTTTTAAATGCAAGTTGTGCTTTAGTTAGGAACCATTTTTAATGCTTTCTTTTAAGATTCCACAAACCAAACAATCTCACAGTGCTCACCACTGAACTGACAATACTCGGAAAATTTCTTCAATTCCGCTGCATAAGCTGAAATAGACTCCCCTTCCTTGTGATTCTGCTTATGAAACCCAAAACGTTCTGCAATCAACAATGGTCTCGATTCTAAATGTTCCCGCATCATGTTCACAATACCATCAAAGCTCACTTTAGCTGGTTTGGCTGGAACAATTAAACTTTTAAGCAACCTGTGTGGCCTTCCACATATACTCCGCAATCCTGCACTCACTTCTTAACAGCTATTCCATTTGCTTGAAATACTGCTCAATTCATTCAGATTACCTCACCCAGTTATCTGTTGGGCAATCAAATGTGTCTGTCTTTCCAATGTAACCAGCCATTTCTGTTTTTTTTTCATTTATTATTATCACCCAGAATTCTCTGTTTATGTACCCGTAAATTTCATCAGGTTTCTGTTTTTTTTTCTCAACTGTTTCCCTTCCCCATTCTGAAGAAATACGTGCCGTTTATTTTTAAATCGATTGTCTCTCTCTCCCTTCTGAAGAAGAAAAAAATGTGTTGCACTTCAACAGGCAGGTATTTTTCTCGGGTTCGTTTTAAAATTCATTCAATGCTATTGTTACATTTTGTAACTTAAGAAACTATTCAAAAGAAAAACACAGGAGCACAGGATGATGTGTTTATTTTGTTTTAGTTCAGTGCAGCGGTTACATATGACATGATGGCATAATGAGGTATGCCATTCATGTGCTTCATACATATAACCATAATGAATAATGAAGGCCAATAATGCTTAATCAAACAGTATATTTACAATACTACTCAGATATTACTGAAGTATTCAACACAGTACAGGTCCCCTTCTCTACCAAGGAGAATATATTTCCAGCTAGTTTAAAACACAGTTCATTTATTTTTAGTGTTATGGGTTTAAATCTAATTTTCTTCAAATATATTTATAACTCAAAGAGGATTTCTACCTTATAAAACATTTCCAAATTTCAAACCATTTCTAAAATACAAAGGATTTCCAAAACACTGGTGCAATTCCTATAAACTAAAAAAAAGACATACCAATAATGTAGATAAACGAACCATCTGTTGCATAAACTTCTACCTTGCTCTCTTCTGACTGCTGCCATCAGGAAGAAGGTACAAGAGCCTCAGGGCTCACACCACAAATTTCAGAAACTAATCATGGAACAGTTTATTTATTTATTTACTTATTTGTTATCATATAGTGCAGAATAGGCACTTTGAGCCACACCACCCAGCAATCCCCCAATTTAATCCCAGCCTAATCATGGGACAATTTACAATGACCATTTAACCTACCAACTGGTATATCTTTGGAGGATAAGACTTATTACCCTTAACCAACAGGCTCTCGAGCCAAAGGGGGAAACTTCACTCAACTTCATTTACCCCGTCATTGAAATGTTTCTGCAACCTATGGACTCACTTTCATGTTTTGATATTTATTGCTTATTTATTTATTATTATTTCTTTCTTTTTGTATTTGCATAGTTTATTACCTTTTTACACTGATTGAACTCACAAGTTGGTGCAATCGTTCATTAATTCTATTATAGTTATTATTCTATTATGTATTTATTGAATATGCCCTCAAAAATGAATCTCAGGGTTGAATATGGCGACATATGTGTGCTTTGATAATAAATTTACTTTGAACTTTAAAACCTAAGCCAGATGACTGGATTCTACTCACCTTGTCTTCCTATTATTCTTCTTCTTGATATTATTCTAATAAGCCTGAACTGCACTCTATGTTTATGCCCTTTTCCTACCACTTGGGTGACTTCACACACATATGATATTTCCTCAAATACCCTTTTAACACAAATGGTCTAAACACATTTTGGAGACACAAGTTTAATGTTCACCGTTCACATTTAATCTTGTAAAGCTAACTTCTTTGAGTGCATAAACCTCCCAGCTATAAACACAACAGTTTTTTTGATATACTAAATGATATTATCCATCTAATCCTGCAAGCTTCTTTGAACTAAGCAACTTAGAGTCAGTTTGTCTACTGGAAGCAAACTATTTAAATAACCCATTATCTTATACTGCATCTAGAGAAATAATAAACCATGGGCAATGAGCTCAATCATGCTTCTCACGCACAGAGCATCTACTATCTACAAAGCTTGTTCGCAGAGCTGTCATAAAGACAGTATTTGTTTTAACTTCAAGCTGATTACTGCTTGTTATTTATATTTTAAGAACTGAAGACTGACTTCCATTTATGACCAGCAGTTAAACAACTGAGAGTTGGAAGTTTCCTTACAATTGTTTGTAATCTTACAAGTTGCAGCTATTGTTTAAAAAGCAAGATTAGCAAACTAGCCCGAAGTCAGTAACCATTACATTAGAAATGAAAGACTGCATATAAATAAGAGAGTCCTTCAGGACTTTTTCTAAATATTTTCAACTGATCCAATACCACTTAGCTATTAGTATTTCCAACAGTACAAAGATAGATCTCCAGAGGTGAGCTAGTATCACAAATTTTATAGTCCTATGTACAGTTAGCAGCTACAGGGAGTCAGCTGAAAAAAATATAATTAGACTAACAAATTACACTTCTCACTCTCTCTTTGCCCCTCTATTCTCACAACTACTCCATATCATCTCACAGGGTGTGTTGAGATTTTAAATCTTTGGACAATTCTGTGTTTGTGAGTAACAAATTATCTTCACTATACATTTGTTCTGTCCCACTAAAGAAGGTAAAGTAAAGCACTATTCTTTCTGCATGTACTTTCACTGCCAGATTTTTCAAGATACAGCTGTCTTTGAATCCTACCACACTCACCTCAGTCTACAGTTGTGCGAGTAACTTGTGATGTTTGTTCCTTACAGCTTTAGGCGCGCACTTCATAGTCCAGTCTCATTTTTTTTTGTGTGTGCCATACTCTGCCAGAGCCTTGGCGACCACGTTTCAAGTGGTTGTCTCGGAGGAAAGATTCTGTGAGGGGTCCCCCACGTCCTTCTCACAGCACAGTTTTTTTACGAGGCCAAGTTGCGAGCTCGGCACTCAACCTGGCACGGATGGAAAGCTTGCCCGGGAGCGGCCCGACTGGGTTCGAACTCAGGAACCTTCGCTCCGGAGTCCGGCGCTGATGTCACTGAGCCACCAGCCGGCTCCAGTCTCATTAATGTTTTTATTTTTTGCTTTCAGAATTTAAGCAAAGCTATATACGAAATCGGTCAGTCCGATCCGTATCCATTGAACTTGAGGGAGAAGTTTATGATCTGGATCTAGATGAGGGATTTGATCCTGTTTTGCCAAAGCGACACGATGTAGCAGATGAGGATGAAGAAAACATGGGTGAAAGCAGTGGCACTGGCAATAGCAATGAATTAATTGTACCTTCTTCAATTAAAGTTACACATAAGTAAGTTGCCACATTTAACAATATTTATTTAGTAAAGTTATTTAACATCTCTTTTATTTGCATTTACTTGTCATATTATTCAGCAACCAGGAATGCAAGAAAATATGTTTCTATTCTGATTCAGAGGTATCACATTGGTTAGCCAAATCTTAGCCTACTTCAACTGATTTTATCTTGGTGTATGTTATTTATCTTGATTTCCAGGAATTCTTAAGAGGCATTCAAATTGTGTGTGGAAGAATTGCCTTTGAATTAAAAGCATTTTAAATCAGGCCAGGAGTTGGATGAAAGACGTAAAAGAATGCAGCAGACAGGCTAGCGCCTCAGAGAAGTTCAATGTCAGAACTTCATCCACATTCCACAATCTGGCTCCTGTTTAAAAATGGAATAAATTGTTAATCTCCCTAGGACGGGACTCATGCCATTACTAAGGACCCACAGAAGCTCTTCTCAGGAACTATGCAAGGAATTGCAATGATTTTGATTAAGGAGGAATGGTGGATGAAAGAACATGGAATTGTAAAATTTGTATTGGATTGGAGGAGGATGGAAGGCAAGTTCAGGGGAAACATGAGGGGAAAGTTTCTTCTCATATGAGAAAAGTTCGTAACTTAACCCAAACACAAAGATACAGTGTTGTTTCTCCCCTTATGAAGTCTGAGGGTGTTAAAGATATCTCAATTTGCAAAATCAAGAACAATGTTGAGTGTAAATCATAAAAAAAATTGTTTCATTTACTGAATTTGCTGTGGGAGGCTTTGAACTTGCATCTTCAGACCAATAGTCTAGACTTCCAGGTTACTAACCAAAGATTATTGCCTACTGTGAAAGAATACTACTTACTTTCATACAGCTTCTGCCGTAAATGTCAGTATATTACTATACATAGCTTATGTGCTGAGAAACAGAATTACACGGCCTGTTCTGTCATTCTCATAGGTGCTTCATATTGGCCAATGACACTGTTCAGTGCGATGGTGATCTATACAAATCACTTCAAGCATGGAAGGATCACAAACTACACATTGACCATGAGGTTAGTCATAGAGAAATAAGTAGTAACATTTCATTTTGAAATGTACTCATGAAAAATGTAAATAATTTCAGTGTTCCCTGAATCAATTCTGAAAGTATATTATTCTTATCATGCATAATGTAGAGTCTGGAATATTTTTGTGCTAATGGTTTTTTAAAATTTCTGTATCAATGCATTGAATTTTGTACATACTTAGTGCAGATTCTAATCTCCAGCTGGACCATAAGACCGTAAGACATAGGAGCAGAATTGGGCTTTTCAACCCATCGAAACCACTCTGCCATTTCATCATGGCTGATTCCAGATCCCATTCACCTCCGCGCCGTCTGCCACAACAGACAGGATCTCCCAGTAGCCACCCACTTCAACTCTGCTTCCCACTCCCATTCAGATATGTCCATACATGGCCTCCTCTACTGCCATGATGAGGCTAAACTCAGGTTGGAGGTGCAACACCTCACATACCATCTAGGTAGTCTCCAGCCCCTTGGTATGAACATAGAATGCTCCAACTTCTGGTAATTCCCTCCCCCTCTCTTCCTCTATCCCTATGTCACCCTGCCCCCTCCCCCAGCTGCCTACCACCTCCCTCATGGTTCTGCCTCCTTCTACTACCCATTACGTCTTCCCCTATTCTTTCTTCACCTTTCCTGCCAATCACCTCCCTGCTTCCCCTCCCCCACCCCTTTATCTTTCCCCTTACTGGTTTTTCACCTGGAACCTACCAGCCTTCTCCTTCCCACCCTCCCCCCACCTTCTTTATAGGGCCTTTGCCCCTTCCCTCTACAGTCCTGACAAAGGGTTCCGGCCCGAAACGTCAACTGATCATTTCCACAGATGCTGCCCGACCTGCTGAGTTCGTCCAGCGTGTTGTGAGTGTGCTTTGATCTCAGCATCTGCAGATTATTTTGTGCTTACAATCCCATACACCTGCCTTCTCTCCATATCCCTTGATGCCCTGACCAATCAGGAATCTATCAACTTTCTCTTTAAATATACCCATGGAATTGGCCTCCTCCACAGTCTGTGGCAGAACATTCCACAGATTCACCACTCTTTGGCTAAAAAACATTCCTCCTTACTTCTGTTCTAAAAAGTTGTCCCTCAATTTTGAGGCTGTGCCCTCTGGTTCTGGATACCCCCACCAGAGGAAACATCCTCTCCATACCCACCTTATCTAGTCCTTGCAACATTCAGTAGGTTTCAGTGAGCTCCTGTTAAATTCCAGAGACTACAGGCCCAAAGCTGCCAAATGCTCTTCAAATGTTAACACCTTCATTACAAGAATCATCCTCAGGAACTTCCTCTGGACTCTCTTCAATGACAATACACCCTTTCCTGAGATAAGGGGCCCAAAACTGTTGACAATACTCCAAGTGCACTCTGACTAATGTCTTATAAATCTTCAGCATAATTTTCTTGTTTTTTTATTCTATTACCCTTGAAATAAATACCAACATTGCACTTGCCTTCCTTACCGCAGACTCAACCTGTAAATTAACCTTCTAGGAGTCTTGCACAAGGATTCCTAAGTCCCTTTGCACCTCCTGATGTTTGAATTTTCTCCCCGTTTAGATGATAGTCTGCACTATTGTTCCTTTTACCAAAATGCATTATCATACATGTCCCAACACAAGCTATAAATGAAACTTATCTCTTATTCAAAACAATGAATGAATTAATTTGAAATTAATATAGGTCATGACTTCACAAGATAATAGTGTAAACAATTTCAGTGGAAAGTTTCACACTTCCAAGTGTTTGTCTTCTAATCATACAGGAAACTTTACCTAAAACCAGAAGGCAAGTTTAAAATAATCAAGTCTCAAGATTTCGCCATTGAATTCCATGTAGCTTCATGGAAAAGACCCAGCAGTTAAAGTTATATTAACAGAGGGTCCAATGAATTCTTGGTGAAAAAAAAGGATTAACTGAGTATTGATTAAGTACCGTTTGGAACCATCTTAACATAACCTTATTGAGTCTATTGCACAGGAATCTGTGGATTTTAGTCAGTCAGGTTTGCATGATGCTGATTTTAATTATTAAAGTAATGCCTTGGAATTGTTCTTTAATACCTTTGGCCTTCAATGAATAATTTGGCAGAGTAATATCTTCATTAAATAACCTCTAGCTATTTCTCCTCTCTGTTAAGTAAGTAAGATACCAATCAGTCTCGTCTCAACATTGTCAATATGAAAGTGTGGATTTGATTAGCTGAGTAACCTATTAAATGTTTTTTTAATATATTCAAGACACAATATATTATTTTAAATGTTACAGCTAGAAATATACTTTGTACAATCTGCACCACATGAAAATTTGATTCTGGTGGTTTAATGATATAAGCAGGTAATCCTCCCTTGACCTCTGTCCTTAGATTGAAACCCTCCAAACCAAAATAAAGAACTTACGAGAGGTCAGGGGTCACTTGAAAAAAAAGAGGCCAGAAGAATGTGACTGTTCAAGGATGAGGTTTGTTCTGGAATTGCAGCTTCCTTCATTATGTCACTAGAATAGTCTTCTTTGCATACACCAACTTTCATGTAGATGCCCCAAGTACACTGAGTTAAAAAGACATTTTGAACAATTGGTTGACAATTTTGTTTCCATTAAGTATTGCAGCATGTAACTTTTATCGTGTCATTTTTGTGGGTATCTTTAATTGGTGTTACGTGACATTTTACAGATAAAAGAAAGAAGATGACAGCCAAAGATGGCTAACAAACAACTTAGGTTGTTACTTAAGTTGATATCCTTATGAAACTTTTCATTGTTCACTATTGTCCTTTTTTTAATGAACTCACCACATAAAAATGGTAACTGTGTACCAGTGTCCTATTATTGTCCCACTGTAATTTATCATCTATCTCTTTGGATGCAGTAGCATATCTCCAGTGCATTTCTATCTGGACTACAAAAGGAAAGGTTTAAATCAACTTGGACCTGGTTATGGGGAATTCGGATATTATTATGTCAAGGCTTATTTCAGCCAAAACAAGTTTAGTCTTTGATGTCCAAGAGGATGTGGCTGGAGGAGGGAGTCTTTTCTCCTATATGGTTCTTTAACAAAGTGCCTCATCTTCAGATGGATTCTCATGGGGCCTAATCTTACAATAGATTAGTATGGGGCCTAATCAAATGAATATGAAGCTGATTATAGTGGCAACTGGCCACTTTCCCTGCACTTCCACTATTCCAAGTCCAGTCTTTTCTGCAAACATCCAAATAACACAGAAACTTACCCACATTTACTGATTGGATAACCTTTCCTCACCCCACATTCCAGACATTGTTAGGATCAAAGGCCAATGGTGGCTATTGTAATGAATTTCAGCTGTTGGAATTGTTCTGTACATTTTCAGGCATAGATAATGTTTGTAGCTTTTTTTTCTAATTAGAGTATAATGTTCATAATTCTTTTGGTGAAGCTGGTGACTTTTTAAATTAAAAAATCAAGAGCATTGGAAGTTTACATAATCCTGTAGTAATCTGTGTACTAACAGTGTACTTAACAATATATGTACTTAAAAGTACTGATCATGAATTCGGCAAGGTTTACTGGTAAAATTATAATAAAAAATACAACCTTCTGAATGAAGACTGAGATTTGTTAAACTGATGAAGGGGGTGAGGGAGTGGTGTTACAATCAATTTTTTTTTCAAAGATTATGAAAATAACACACTTTAGAGCTTGGCAGTTACACTAAAAATCATTTTCCTTCACACATAATCTCTTCATATAGTTTGGGGTGTGCATTTTGTGGGGAATTAAGTTGACGAAAATATTGAAAATTGTGAATGACCAGTGAAATATTTACTCACATTGCCTATAAATTATGTTTGTCCCATCCCCTTTGTGTTCTATAGTTTTCCCTCTAAGCATAAGGGAATGAAAGGAAAGCTCAAGCACAAAGGAGCTAATCATCCCTTCAAGTAAGTTTGTTATTTACTCATATCTTTAAGAACATTACTGAGATGCCTGAAGTATCTAGTGACATTCTACAGTACTTACAATTAGAATTGGAGTAGGAACTGAGGAACAGTGAAAAGGTTGTCTTGCGTGCTGTTCATACAAATCAAATCATCACACAGTGCATGAAGGCAAGGTAAATCAAAAAAATAATTGAATGCAGAATGAAATGCAACTGTTACAAAGTGCAGTGCAGATAGATAATAGGTGCAAAATCATAACAAGGTAACTTCACATTGATCCCACTATAAGAACATTCATTTAAGGTACCATTCATTGTAAACCAATAGAATTAGTTGTCTATGTTCATGTTTACTAACTTTACATGACCAAAGAGCTTCTAATCAACACTATCTTATGTAAGACTTGCTCTCCCAATTGACAGGAATAATTGGGTCAAAAGCCTTAGCTACTGTTCTGCTTCAAGCAAGCATTGCTTAAAATTAGGCAATGAAATAGACTTCCTGTCTGTTACACCCCTGGTGCTTAGGGCAACAATGAAGGTCTTCCACCTCTGAAGGTGCCAGTTCAGTTGCTTCCTTTTAGTTTTCACTACTGTCAGTCATGCAAGTCCCGGGTGAAGACTCAGGAATACCGTTGCACTCTTTATTGCTGTTTCCATAACAATTTTGTTTTACCAGTCAGATTTGTTAACCCTGAGCTGAACCCCTGAACCTGGTGGACTACTCTTAGTCTGGCCTCTACCCTTTGACTTGTTTGGCATAGGTGACCCTACCAAGAGCCAAAGCATAAAGCCCTGACTTCAGCCAATATAGCTCTCCGGGTCATTGAGGCACACAAATAAAATAGAGAAACGTCACAACCAGACATTTGTAAAGTAAACTTTTTCTTCTGCATCAATCCTGGGACTAGATAGAGTTAATTATTTACATTAAACTGAAATGCTCAGCTATATTGTTTTTAAGGATTCAACTATCTCGTTGCTATGGTGATGTTCAGAGCCAAACCATTGAAATGTCTGGGATAGTTCTTCAACAGCAGGACTTTTATGTTTTAAGATCCAAGTTTATTTTCACATGTACATTGAAACATGCAGTGAAATGTTCCATTTGCATTAACAACTAACACTTCCAAGGATGTGCTTGGGACAGCTCGCAAGTGTCACCACACATTCTGGCATCAATATATCATGCCCACTAAGCTCAGTAGAACAACATAGAACACAAAAAGTAACAAACAAGCACAACAAAATCAAGCCCCGTTCTTCACTTCCATCCACGCACATACACAGTCCTTTAACCCCAAGGCAGGTCCACTACTCCAGCCTCCAACAGACATAGACACTGGTTTGCAGACATTGGGCTTCGACCTCACCAGTGGACTCACAGAGGTTCACAGGCTCAGCAATGATCCCAGGACCCACTGATCACCAGACACCAGGCCTCGAAATCTGGAATCGCTGTCGGCAGAAGCCTGAGCACCAGGCCTCAAATTCCAGTCTCACCGATTAGCCAGCCCAAGGGGCTGTCAGAACTCATACCTCCTGCCTGCACTGAAAGAGCCAACAGCTCGCTGACCTGGGGCGATGAAGGACGGGGCGAAGTCTTTGTCTACTCTCTGCTGGTCTGGTATCCATCACTCAACCACAGATGTCCCATGTCTGTGTTGCTAGTCCTCAAA
The DNA here is from genome assembly GCF_963921235.1 of Mobula hypostoma. Taxonomy (NCBI): domain Eukaryota; kingdom Metazoa; phylum Chordata; class Chondrichthyes; order Myliobatiformes; family Myliobatidae; genus Mobula; species Mobula hypostoma. The sequence continues at coordinate 201,883,557 of NC_086098.1, forward strand.
TGCGGAGAGAAGACTTAAATTTCAGCCTGATCTCTAATTCCCCAGAACCCTATTCCTATAACCCTAACCTGACCCCTATCTCCCCTCTTTGTCAAACCATTCTGAAAAACTGAAAACAAAACTAGTAAAATTAAACAATCAAAATATTTTTTAAAAACCAATTAAATCTGAGCTGTAAGTCAGTGGAGGTTGATAGGAGTATAATTAATTCATGTTAATCCCTCAAATCTATGCTTTGGCTTCAAATATAAACCAATTAAATATAAAGAACACATTTTAAAAACATTAACTCTTCATCCGAGTTATGTGTCTGCCAAGCGTCATCTACCAAGCACAAGAGTGTAAGAGTAAAACTCTGATAGTCCAATTTCCTTGGGTCTTTGGTAGTGCTGGGCTGTCAGATTTCCTGAGATACTGGACATTGCTCCTTTTAATACTGCAGCCAAATTTTAATTCACTTTTCTTTAGATGATGCAGAGTAATATAATAAATTTTCCAGTCAATGAGCCGTAGTTAAAGGGAGTACAGGAGACAGGGCCCAGTCTGTTTGGAGGAAGCATGGGAAACAAGGCCCTGTGAGTTTACAGAGATTGCAGGGAAAGGAGCTCCAGTTAGTTTTAGAAGGAAACATTGAAACAAGTCTCCAGTGGGTGATTCACTCCTCACAACCTTCTTTAGAAAAGTAGGAAAAGAATAAGTGTTTAAATTAATACATTTAGAGTCACAGAGCACTACAGTCCAGAAATAGACTCTTTGATGCAACTAGTCCATGCTGAACTATTATTTTGGCTAGTCCCATTGGCCCACACCTGGAACAAAGACCTTCTAACTCCCCAATCCATGTACTTATACAAACTTCTCTTAAATGTTGAAATCAAACCCTCACCCATAATTTCCGCAGGAAGCTCATTCCACCCTGGCAGAACCTTCTGAGTGAAAAAGATCCCACTCAGGTTCCCCTTAAATATTTCACCTTTCACCCTTAACCTATCACCTGCAGTTCTTGTCTCACTGAAGAAGCCTGCTTGCATTAACTCCATCTACATCCCTCATAATTTTGTATACCTCTATCAAATCTCCCCTCATTCTCTTACACTCTGGGAAATAGTCCTAACCTACTCAGCCTTTCCCTTTAACTCAGGGCCTCAAGACCCAGCAACATCCATGCAAGTTTTCCCTGTACTTATTCAATATTATCGATATCCTTCCTATAAGTAGGTGGCCAGAATTGCACACAGTACTCCAAATTTGGCTTCACCAATGTCTTACAGAACTTCAACATTTGTACTAAAATATGATGTAACACATAATTGTAAATCATTCTTGTTGACATGTGCTAAGTACCCAAATAAATTAGCTTTGCATAGATCCTGAAATTCACTTTCAAGCCAATGGAGTTCATCATGGATACACTATAATGATAGATGTTTAACATGTGAGCATGGGCAAATGACTACTCTACAATCTGTTGCTGTAGGGAGTGAGTATCAGATAAGCTATTCCATTACTACTTCTGATATTTTCTGTCATAGTTCTCTTATGTTAAAAATTGCTGGTTTAGACCTTTTTACTATAAATTATAAAATGCTAACAGTTGTTGATGGAAATCATCATAGAAACATAGAAACATAGAAAATAGGTGCAGGAGTAGGCCATTCGGCCCTTCGAGCCTGCACCGTCATTTATTATGATCATGGCTGATCATCCAACTCAGAACCCCGCCCCAGCCTTCCCTCCATACCCCCTGACCCCTGTAGCCACAAGGGCCATATCTAACTCCCTCTTAAACATAGCCAATGAACTGGCCTCAACTGTTTCCTGTGGCAGAGAATTCCACAGATTCACCACTCTCTGTGTGAAGAAGTTTTTCCTAATCTCGGTCCTAAAAGGCTTCCCCTCTATCCTCAAACTGTGACCCCTCGTTCTGGACTTCCCCAACATCGGGAACAATCTTCCTGCATCTAGCCTGTCCAATCCCTTTAGGATCTTATACGTTTCAATCAGATCCCCCCTCAATCTTCTAAATTCCAACGAGTACAAGCCCAGTTCATCCAGTCTTTCTTCATATGAAAGTCCTGCCATCCCAGGAATCAATCTGGTGAACCTTCTTTGTACTCCCTCTATGGCAAAGATGTCTTTCCTCAGATTAGGGGACCAAAACTGCACACAATACTCCAGGTGTGGTCTCACCAAGGCCTTGTACAACTGCAGTAGTACCTCCCTGCTCCTGTACTCGAATCCTCTCGCTATAAATGCCAGCATACCATTCGCCTTTTTCACCGCCTGCTGTACCTGCATGCCCACTTTCAATGACTGGTGTATAATGACACCCAGGTCTCGTTGCACCTCCCCGTTTCCTAATCGGCCACCATTCAGATAATAATCTGTTTTCCTATTTTTGCCACCAAAGTGGATAACTTCACATTTATCCACATTAAATTGCATCTACCATGAGTTTGCCCACTCACCCAACCTATCCAAGTCACCCTGCATCCTCTTAGCATCCTCCTCACTGCTAACACTGCCACCCAGCTTCGTGTCATCCGCAAACTTGGAGATGCTGCATTTAATTCCCTCATCCAAGTCATTAATATATATTGTAAACAACTGGGGTCCCAGCACTGAGCCTTGCGATACCCCACTAGTCACCGCCTGCCATTCTGAAAAGGTCCCGTTTATTCCCACTCTTTGCTTCCTGTCTGCTAACCAGTTCTCCACCCACACCAATACCTTACCCCCAATACCGTGTGCTTTAAGTTTGCACACTAACCTCCTGTGTGGAAATTTGCCTTGTCAAAAGCCTTTTGAAAATCCAAATATACCACATCCACTGGTTCTCCCCTATCCACTCTACTAGTTACATCCTCAAAAAATTCTATGAGATTCGTCAGACATGATTTTCCTTTCACAAATCCATGCTGACTTTGTCCGATCATTTCACCGCTTTCCAAATGTGCTGTTATCACATCCTTGATAACTGACTCCAACAGTTTCCCCACCACCGACGTTAGGCTAACCGGTCTATAATTCCCTGGTTTCTCTCTCCCTCCTTTTTTAAAAAGTGGGGTTACATTAGCCACTCTCCAATCCTCAGGAACTAGTCCAGAATCTAAAGAGTTTTGAAAAATTATCACTAATGCATCCACTATTTCTTGGGCTACTTCCTTAAGCACTCTAGGATGCAGACCATCTGGCCCTGGGGATTTATCTGCCTTCAATCCCTTCAATTTACCTAACACCACTTCCCTACTAACATGTATTTCACTCAGTTCCTCCATCTCACTGGACCCTCTGTCCCTTACTATTTCTGGAAGATTATTTATGTCCTCCTTAGTGAAGACAGAACCAAAGTAATTATTCAATTGGTCTGCCATGTCCTTGCTCCCCATAATCAATTCACCTGTTTCTTTCTGCAGGGGACCTACATTTGTCTTTACCAGTCTTTTCCTTTTTACATATCTATAAAAGCTTTTACAGTCCATTTTTATGTTCCCCGCCAGTTTTCTCTCATAATCTTTTTCCCCCTTCCTAATTAAGCCCTTTGTCCTCCTCTGCTGAACTCTGAATTTCTCCCAGTCCTCAGGTGAGCCACTTTCTCTGGCTAATTTGTATGTTACTTCTTTGGAATTGATACTATCCCTAATTTGTCTTGTCAGCCACGGGTGCACTACCTTCCTTGATTTATTCTTTTGCCAAACTGGGATGAACAATTGTTGTAGTTCATCCATGCAACCTTTAAATGCTTGCCATTGTATATCCACCGTCAATCCTTCAAGTGTCATTTGCCAGTCTATCTTAGCTAATTCACATCTCATACCTTCAAAGTTACCCCTCTTTAAGTTCAGAACCTTTGTTTCTGAATTAACTATGTCACTCTCCATATTAATGAAGAATTCCACCGTATTATGGTCACTCTTACCCAAGGGGCCTCTCACGACAAGATCGCTAATTAACCCTTCCTCATTGCTCAAAACCCAGTCCAGAATAGCCTGCTCTCTAGTTGGTTCCTCGAACATGTTGGTTCAAAAAACCATCCCGCATACATTCCAAGAAATCCTCTTCCTCAGCACCTTTACCAATTTGGTTCACCCAGTCTACATGTAGATTGAAAATAAGCAATTGTATTCTCTATGAAGATCACAGCACAGCAAATCATTTGTTAGCAACTTTGGAATCATATATTTCAACCAGGGACTAACTACTCTGACAATATTACTGCAAATCTAGACCATTTATTTAGACTAAGCCACTGAGTATACTTAATCCTATTTAAAGAGCCAGATTGGAGTGATCACCACAGTAACCTCAGCTCCTGGGACTGGAGATAGTCATGTTTCTGAGAGTGTGTTGTTGACTGTAACTGGAACTGTTATATACATCTTCAATATGCCAACTGGCATAAATGCTATGGTTTTAAATTTTAATGCAGTGGGATTGGCTGAAAAGTTTAGGGTTAGTGTAAATGATACCAAACATTGATTGCAGTGAAAGTTCAACAGATGGATCCTGGGATGAGGAATTATTAGACAAGGAAGGATTAAACACACCAGAGTTAAAAAGTTAAAAAGAAAGAAGCGTTGATATCATTTAGATTTATAAATTTTAATGGGATTTGACAGGATGGGGATGTTATTTTCTTTGGATAGGATGGTAGAACCAGTTGTCACACTCACCAAATAATGGGTGTGTTATTCAGGACTAAAATGAAAAGAAATTTAATCTTATGTAAAAAAGCCTTCATTTTGGAGGAGTCTGCAGGAAATTGAGATCTATAAAGATCAGAATAAAAATCCTGAAAAATATTATTAATGTCTTCATGATTACTTACTATATCTCCATTAGCTCTGGAAGCTCAGAGTAAATCCAAGAGAGAGATTAATAAATTGATGAATATTTGGATATTATGGGAGAACAGAGGCTTTACAGATGGTATAGGAAAGTGGTACTGAGGTAAAAAGATAGGACATGATTTCATTGAATAGTGGAGCAGAAATTAGAAAAAATGATTTTTCTAACTGCTTAATGCATTTTAGAGTACATGAAGTTTTGCCCAAAGTATCAAAAATTCTACAGTAAATGTAGACAGCAACACCTCTGCCATGTTCATTTTAAAGACTGGTATTCCACAAGGTTGCATCCTCAACCCCCTACTGCCTGTACACTCATGACTGCATGAACTGATTCTGCTTGAACTCCTTCGATAAGTTTGCAAATGATACCACAATAGTGAGCCACCTCTCAGATGACAATAAGTTGGAGTACAGGAAGGAGATTGACTTTAGGAAGGACATGCTGCTGCCTTCATCAGTGGTGCTAAGGTTGAGAAGGTTGAGAGCTTCGATTTCCTAGGAATGAATATCAGCAACAGCTTGTCCTGGTCCAACCACGTTGGGATCATAGCAAAGAAAGCTCACCAATGCCTCTACTTCCTCCGGAAGCTAAATAAATTTGGCATATCCCTGTCAGTTCTTATCAATTTTAATCAATACACCATAGAAAGCATTTTATCGAGATGATGTGTCATTACTTGGTATGGCAACTGCTGAATCCTTGACCAGAAGAAACCACAGAGGTTGTGGATATAGCTCAGCACATCGCAGAAACCAGCCTCCCCTCCGTTAACTCTGTCCATGCTCCTTGCTGCCTCAGCAATGCTAGCAATGAACCTAGGCACCCCGGATGTTCCCTCTCTCATTGGACAGAAGATCAAGGACAACTTCTATCCCTCTGCTACAAGACTACTGAATGGTTTCCAAGTATGATAAAATGGACCCTTGACTTCACAGTCCAACTTGCTATGATCTTAAACAACCTTGCTCTTTACTGTCTACCTACACATCACTTTCTCTGCACCTGTTACATTTTAATCTACATTATGTTATTGTTTTATCTTGTACTATCTTAATGCACTGTAATGATCTGTACAAATGGTATGCAAGATAAATTTTTCACTCAGTACCTCAGTACGTAACAATAATACACCAATCCCAATGGTTAAGCATTAGACTCTCCTGGTTCTGCTTCCAGCACTTCCTTTGAATCGACTGGGTTTCCATATTTTACACTCCCTTTACATTTACCAGGTCCTGTTCCTGCGTTCCGGTGCTCCCGATGCGGCCTTCTATATATTGGTGAGACCCGACGCAGGCTGGGAGACTGTTTAGCTGAACACCTATGTTCTGTCCACCAGAGAAAGCAGGATTTCCCAGTGGCCACACATTTTAGCTCCACATCCGATTCCCATTCTGATATGTCTACCCATGGCCTCCTCTACTGTCAAGATGAAGCCACACTCAGGTTGGAGGAGCAACACCTTATATTCCGTCTGGGTAGCCTCCAACCTGATGGCATGAACATTGACTTCGCTAATTTCTGTTAATGCACCACCTCCCCTTTGTACCCATCCCTTATTTATTTATTTATTTATTTATTATTTTTCTTTTCCCTTTTTTCCTTTTTTTTTCTCCCTTTGTCCCTCTCACTATAACTCCTTGCCCATCCTCTGGGCTTCCCCCCTCCCCCTTTCTTTCTCCATAGGCCTCCCGTCCCATGATCCTCTTCCTTCTCCATCCCTTTTGCCAATCAACTTTCCAGCTCTTGGCTCCATCCCTCCCCCTCCTGTCTTCTCCTATCATTTCGGATCTCCCCCTCCCCCTCCTACTTTCAAATCTCTTACTATCTCTTCTTTCAGTTAGTCCTGACGAAGGGTCTTGGCCCAAAACGTTGACTGTACTTCTTCCTATAGATGCTGCTTGGCCTGTTGCATTCACCAGCATTTTTTGTGTGGGTTAATTGTATTATCATGATGATGTTTTCTAGAATTGTACAATTACACCATTAAAAATCCTATTACAGAAGCTTGCCATAGCTCTCTGTTAGTTTTTTGAGATATAGCATCCGACAGCATGGAAACTATGTTTATTAAACTGTTTTCTGGGAAAAGAGGAACAAATCGGCCATAAACATTTGGGTTTATGACACTGGATTCCTTATTCCACCACATAAATTTATTTTTTGTAGTTCCCATATCTTGTCTATGAAATTATCTATCTTATAAGTAACGACATTGTTTAAAACTGGATAAAATATAATTTGGCTTTGATGCTACTAGGAAATTATATGTACAATAAGATGTAACAAATTTATCATTCTATCCAGAGGCCTACGTGTCAATTATTATGGTATCCAAAGTGTCATTAATTTCAGAGTATTATTTAAACATTTTTATGTGCATTAGAGTGAATGCAAGGAGATTTACTAGAAAGTTGCCTGTGATGGAACATTTCAGTTATGAGGAGACCCTAACTACGATGGGTTTGTCATTTTTAGAATAGAAGTGGCTGAGGGAAATTTGATAGGTAGATAGTGATGAACATGAGATAGGCAGTAGGAAACATTACCCTCTTGTAGAAGTGCCTAAGTTAGATGGCTTTGGGTAAATGTTTATGTATCAAGGGTTAGAGTAAAGCAAGAGGTTTGGGAAGACCCTAAGGAGGAGTTCTCTCACCTAGATCATGACTGGAATCAGAAACACATGGCCTGAAGAGAGTTGGTAGAGGCAGGTATTCTCAGAACATTTAGGAAGTGTCTAGATGAGCACTTGGATCACCAAGGCATATATTCCAAGTGCTGGTGTATGGGATCAGAATCGGTTGTAGGCTGGAATGGTGAACGGAAGAGTCTGTCTCGCAGTTGCATGACTTTATGTCTATTTGACCAGGCTACCCAATTAACTAACATGTTACATTACATAATGAATTCAATAACAAAGTGGGATGAATTTGGTGGGTCATTTGAAAATGCATCAAAGTGATAAGAATATTTCAAGCTTTTGCCTCAATTTTTGCTGCTAACCACAGGAAAGGAGGCCAGGAAAGAAGTGAGAATGCTTGGATGTTTAAGGATGAAAGAAAAAGAAAGAAGATACGAAAAATGCTGAAGAGACTGAGAAACAATGACACGTGCAGTATGCCTGGCCTTACTTGTTTCACACATGACAACCAGCACTGGCAGTCACCCCCATTCTGGACATGTAAGAGAACAATACAGTAAATTGCAAGTTAAAATTGTACATGTAGAATCTGACCTACGTAAATCAGACTTGCATAATGAAGTCTACTAAGATTCTTGAAAAGTGACAGCAATAATTTATTCTTGGTTTATTGCATCTTGAAAGTAGAATATGGAGATAACTGTTTCACAGATAAGGGAAAAGAGGTGTTGAACTATAGTGAGAAAGTTGTAAAAGTGGATCAAAATTATGAACAATGGATGCACTCTGGATGTTTCTATAGCTGGTAAAAACAGAACACAATGTGAGACTCATTTCTGTCACCCTATGTGTAGTGAATTGATGAAGATAAATGAACAGAAGAGCAAAGCTAGAGGATTAGGAGAAAGTAGAAGGTTTGAGGGAGTTATATAAATTAAGTAAGTTAAGGGAATTATGAAGAATTTGACAGCTAAATGTTAGGAGGAGTAATATAGGATGCGACTCATTTATAAGTATGGTAGATGATGGCTTAAATCAACGTGGAGTTTTTAGTCATTTGGATTTCCTGAGGAATGTATCCCTGCAAATTGGAATTAAAGTTGACTATTCTATTGAAAATATTAATGTACTTCCATGATTGTGGAATTCAGAAATGGAAAATGTTGTGGAACCATTAATAAACATTCTAGGTGATGAAAAGAAAATGGGATGTGAAGCTCAGCTCTGGTCTGAATCAAATAAATCAAGTCACCCATCATTTGTTTCTAAGCGGGAGGACAAGAAAACAGAAATTTTGATTTATTAGTGCTTAGTTTAATTAGTGCTGTTTTGTTTGTGAGTTACTAATAGCTAGACAGTCCAATATACAATTCAACAACAGTAATTAAGAGGTTTGATCTGTCACCAATATTTTTCTTTTTGTAAATCAAACATCTCTTCTAGTGGGACCTTTCTGTGCATGTACCAGTGCAAATAACAACACCTACTGGTGCTTGAGGACATTCAATGAGACCCACAACTTCCTGTTCTGTGAGTTTGCGACTGGTTTCCTGGAGTACTTTGATCTCAACACAGACCCTTACCAGGTAAATTTAATCACTAGTTCCTGGGAGAATGCCGATCAGCTCTGCAATATTTTAACATCAATTTTCTTGCATAAGTACAAGCTGGAAAGAAAATGGTTTGCCATCTCTTATCATTTCCATTTAACTGTAGGATATTTACTAACAAATTACAAACTAAACCAGTATTAATTGTTTATACATATAGCTCTGCAGCAGAACAAAATTGTTACAAATTCGTGATATGCAAAGTGAACATTAGTAATTGCTATTAACTGCAAACAATTCTTATTATTGTTCCATTTATTGACACTAGTTCCATTGGTTCTGTATTACAGAAAATTCTTTCAGTATCACACAGTCGCGTTTGAGATGTTCTAATACACATATTCAAATACATTCTACAGAATACAAATGGTGTTGCTGCAAACATTGAGCATTATGTGGACTTTTATATGAAGAAGGATCTGTTGAATGTCAATACCTTGCTAATTGAATCCTGTCCCCTCTATGTACTCCTTAATTATGCACACCATCTGGTGCTTCTTTCAAGTTTCTAATTGCCTGTCTTGCGGTATGACCAGTAAACAATGTTAAACTTTTATAGAGCCTTGGCTGTGCCACAGTTGGAGTAATGAGAACAGTTTAATTATACAAATTATATAAAGATTCTGGGGAATGTTTTCCCAGAGTGATACCAGAACTATTTCTATATCTCTCTAGAATGATCAAGAAGATTGAATCTCTTTTCATCAGAAAGACATCCAGGGAATATCTGGTAGAGTTCCTCAGGAATATGCAGGAACTCGAAAGAGCAGAGACAGAGACTAGAACTAGGCAAGAGAATAAGATTCAACTTCGAAGTTCAAAGTTAATTTACTATCAAATGTTACCCATATACGTACTACCCTGAGATTCATTTTCTTGCAGGGATTAACAGAGAAAAAAGAAATAAAATAGAATTTATGAGAAACTATGCAAAAACAAACAATTACTGCCAAACACTAATGTGCAAAAGAATACAAACAATGCAAATAAAGATAATACTGAAGACGTGAGCTGTAAAGAGTCCTTGAAAGTGAGTCTGTAGATTCAGAGTAAATCAGTTCAGAGTGAATGACGTTATCCACCCTGGTTGTAGTAGCAGTTCCTGAAGCTGGTGTTGTGAGACCTAATGCTTGTGTACCTCCTGCCTGATGGCAATAGTGGGAAGAGGGCAAAGCCTGGATGGTTGGGGTTGATAATGGATGCTGCTTTATTATAAATGTACTCAATGCTGGGCAGGAAAGTCATCAACAATCTGAAGGAAAATCCTGAGAATCTTTTTATTCAGCAAATGTTTAGACTGGGAAGCAGATGCCACATAGAGCTGCTGAGGGGAGTAACATTAATACATCCAAAGGAAGGATAGATAGGCGCATGAAAGGAGAAAGTTATAGGAGAATATATTAGTGGAAAAGGCTAGCGTAGAATATTGACTTTGCCAATAACCTGTTATATTGAGTGTCTTATTTTCGTACCTTAAGTACATTTTGTTTTGGGCTAACTGAGACATTTTGCTTGGCACAATCTGTTCCCATGTAGTCACAACCAAAGAGCGACATAGCTACACCACCTTCAGAACATAGATCCTAAAAGAGTGAGAGGCAAGCATAAAGCAGTGTTCACAGAAATTTTCTAACCGCTGGCATTGGAACAATTAGAGTTGGGCATTTAGTTGCATTAAACTAGCAGTTGATTTGAAAATGCTTTGAACAACTATCCGTAAAACAGACTGATTGCATCTTTATATATTATAAACACTCACTGGACTGTTCTAATGCAACTGACTAAGGTTGCAGTGAGGCCCTCTGCTGGTCGGAGTCAACAGGGGATGCTGCGTCCTAGCGGTCTAAATGATATGCAAGCTGGGACAGAACGATACGGAGAGTAAACTGTTGCCCATGTAGTAGGCTTCCCCTCTCCACACAGTTGAAGAATCCAAAGGAACAGCAGAGACCAATACATTTTGGGACCAGCACTATCGCAGGGCCTGCCAGTCAGCGTTGAACTCAATGTAGGACTGCCTCAGGGACTCCAGCTCTGGATTTTTCCTTGGGATTTATTCCTGAAGCCTTCCCCAAGAGTGGGTGTAGCCACAAAAGAGCAGAGGTTTGAGATCAGAATTTTCCTTCTCCTAGATGAGCTGCCAACCACAGCTGACAAGCCCCATCTACTTGAAGCAACTGGCTTTAAGGCGCTAGTAAAATCCTTTTGCCCCTTCTCCTGTCAGTGGAAACTGTTCTGCCAGGCTTTGCAGTTAAGCCACATATGGAGGCCAAAAGTTGGACTTGGTTGTCAGAGGCTATTGGAGATGCATGCCATTGGGAAAATTTAATAAGTAGTGGGAGCTTTCAGTAATAATATCCAAATAGAGATGGATAACAAAATGACCATTAGCCTGTCTTCTTCTTAACATATCTTTTCACCTCAAGAGTGGCTGACACTAGCCAACACTGAAAGGCCACATATTACTGCAACTGTTGCAAAAATGCTTAGGTCCAGGGATCAAACTTCTCTTTCACCTTTGAGAGAAGCAGCAGTTCATTAAGGTTTATAACACATCATCTCCACCTGCAAAACAACTGCTTTGCTCATTTGTGGATGACCTAATCACTAATTAGGATTAAAAGAAAATGAATGACCATTTGTTACACAGTTACTCCCTCAAGTCTTAGACACTACAGTTGCTTACTGATTCTAAATGAGTACTTTGGAGCCATCTTTCCTGGTTTGCCCTTACTCTTTGAGCTCAGACCACACCAACTTCCAAGGTGCTGCTTGATTGTTCTGCCTATATCACCCACTTGTGAAGGTACAACAGAGCTGAAATGCCACATCTGCAAACAAAAAAAGAACAAAGTGTCAAGATTCTGCTTCTTTACGAAATCATCATCGCACAAAATGAAAAGCATGGCCTGAAAAAAGGGCACTTTAAAATATGCACAGAAAAATGAGGAACTCTTATATCAGTAATGTACTAGTACTGTAAAGAGTAAAATTAACACTGTAAACAGATTAAAGTCTGTCACGAGCCTTGTGGCCCATCAGGCCGGTGCTTATGCCGGTTTCCATGGCGTGAAGTGACTGAGAGTACGAGACTCCCCCCCCCCCCCCCCCACCGGCCCCCGGATAGGATGCCAGTTTGTTGCGAGGTTTGCCAGTGCCCATTCTCAGCTAGGTAGACTGGAGCATTGTGTGGTTAAGTGCCTTGCTCAAGCATACACACGCTACCTCAGCCGAGGCTCAAACCCACGACCTTCAGATCACTAGTCCAACGTCCTAACCACCTGACCACACGCCACACGCTGTAAACACAGCATCATGCAAACTGACTGTATAGGAGGTGGAAGCCGATTCACTTGATTTGCATAATATAAGGTCTGTTCATGCTGTTTTAACAAACCAAACTGCGCTGTGGAAAAATGTAGTCTGCCATTGAAGTATGGCTAATAATTCCTAAAAGCATAGAGACAGCATCTGTCCTCGAGGACTACTTAGAATTCTAGCTTGTCTACCCTGAAGAGTACATCAAGGAAAAAAATCTTAATGCATAAGAATCGATGTATCATTTAATGAAATTCCATATTTTCCACTTATAGCTGATGAATGCAGTGAACACATTAGATCGAGATGTTTTGAACCAGCTGCATGTTCAGCTAATGGAATTACGAACCTGCCGTGGTTTTAAGAAGTGTAACCCACGGACCAGGAATATGGACACAGGTAAGAATATCATACTCATTATGGAGAATGGTACATGTATAAACGTTAACTGCCAAATGTAATAACTTAAAATATCAAACTTAATTATTTTTACATGTGAGCAAGTAACATTATTTTTCTATGTTTATAATTTATGGATCACGAGAGAAGTCTGATTAATAGTTCAATAAAAATATTAGATTCATCATGGGGCCTATTAATTTTATAATACAGTTCATTCAGAAATTAATATCCTTTTTTAAAATTTAGGATTGACCATTATGACTGAACAAAGGTCTGAGTTCATATCTGGTATGTCATTAATATTGATTTTTATGGAGTATGGGCTAGCCCAAGGGCTGAGTTGTGTGTTATATATCTCTGCACTCTTACAGTGAAGACATTCATATTGGTGGGGGTGGCTAGTCATTCAAATTTCACCTAAAACTGAAAGTCTGTGGGAAAATCCAAGCTCATTCTAATAGTTCCTCCATTTTGTTTAGTTGCATGGTAATGATTCTTCAAAAATACAAACTGAATTCTTTAAATTCAAGCAGCCTTGTGACTCACTTAAATAATTTCAGGACTTTTTCTCTGTTTAGGAGGAAAAGATGAAGAGAAGTTTGATCAATACAGGTAGCCATTTCATCTAATATTGTTTTTTTATGCATTGGCAACGATATCAATTAACGCAATAAAAGCCTGTTTATTCTTCATGAATGTTTTTATTACAGTGAATTCTGGTTAATTAGGATACATTGGGACCAGTAAATTTTGGCCCAATTAAGCATGTGCCTCAATTTGCTGAACTTTCATGGAAATAGGTCAAAATGTACAAAAAAAAAGTAAAAAAAGTTTCACTGAGTAACAAATTATGTATTTAAATGAAATAGAGAACAAATTAGAACAGTACCAATACTACATCGGTACTATAAAACTGTGTATTAATTCTTAATAGTTATCAATGGAGGAATTCATCCAGGGTACACTGCAAGACCTTTATATTGACTGCAAATGAAGAAAATCAGCACAGACAACTAGTGCAGATAATGAAATACCTTCATACAAAGCTTTTGATGATTGTATCCTCCAAATCTTCATTTTCATTGAAATATTCAAGATAATTGTAAATACCTTCAAATTCTGCATAGTTCCTAACTTGTTGAAGTAGCAAAAGTGTTTCATTTTCAATCCTAAGCTGTTTCTGGCATCTCTGAACCTAAATGCTTGAAATGCCAGTGAGCAAAACTGTGCTGAATTGTCTTGCTGTTTATTGCTCACCAACTATCAGTGATAAAAATCTCTGATTGTTGAGCAGAAACATATGCAAGTGGTGGTATTTGAAAACTGTGCACTCCAAGCACGGTGTTGTGCCTAACAGCCACACAAGTGCACGCAACAGACTCTGCTTCAAGACTGTTCGGCAACAGTCCCCTGCCGCAATTAAGCAGCATAGTGTCCCAAATAAATGAAGGGAATCCTCCCAACAATTTTCTCAATTAGGTTTTGTTCTTTAAAAGTTGTCCCAATTCAGAGGTTGGCCCGATTAACTGATGGCCCAGTTAATCAGAATCCACTGTATTTGTTCTAGTTTATTGTGGGTAGATAATTAGGAAATGACAGAATCATTGTATCTATGTTGAGAAAGAACTGAGCTATTTATGTGCAGCATGTCTGCATTGAGAAACAGTGTTTCGGGTCAATAACCTTTCATCAGAATATTGCTTTTCATGATCTCTCTTTAAAAGAGCCACACAGATTGTTTATGTATGGAAATGACAAACTGGAATGATATGGTAGGATAAGATTATAGGTACACGCAGATATCAGTAAATATGTATAGCATCCAATTTTCAGCATGTTTCTCTTCATAGTTTTTCATCCAGGAATTGAGTTTGCACTCAACATGAACAAACTCAATACTACTTTCATGTATGTTCCCCTTTTGAGTTCCTGTTTCAAGATGCTAAGCATTATTATTTGTTTGTTTGTTTTGCTGCTTAAACAACAGGCAATATCAGCGTCGGAAATGGCCTAAAACGAAGAGACCAAACTCCAAGTCCCTGTGAGTTGTGCAAGAACTGCTTCAATAGATCTGCCTACATCTCTGCAACTGCAGCAAACCGCTTGCTGCTTCTTGCATGCATAGCCAGAGCATTTACACCACTAATTCTCCATGTTACTTCACAATAGCATGTCCGGAAAAAGGCTTCCTAAATAATATGCACTTGGAGAGATTATTTCAAAGAAACAGTTACTCACACATGATTTCTATTTATCTATTTGTATGAAGTCTTGTATTTGCCTCAGCATTTTGAAATTGAGACAGGTGAAGCATTGTATTTGCATTTCATTTGCTCAGCTATTCTATTTGCAAAGCAACAAATCTATACTGAGGAATTAATATGCACAGCAAATTTGTAAAACTCTACCCTGTAATCAAAAACTAGTCGGATTACCAATCAATGAACAAACTAAGAATGAAACTCATAGAACCACGCTAAACAACTCAGGTCCAAACAAATTCCAGGAAAATTTTAAAAAATACAGATGCTGGAAATCTGAAATAATAATAGAAAATACTAGAATATTTCAGCAATCAGGATACATCAGTGGAAAATTAAACCGTCAACTTTACAGGTTGAAGGCCTTTCATCAGAAATAAGAAAGATGAAAATTCATAGAGTTACTCTTTCTATAACTATAGCTGGCATCTACCAGGAATACCTGTACCTCAGCTATAACTTGGACTTTGCTTGGGCTTTCTTCTACTAAGAGAGGTAGCAGAGAGTAGGAAGAGCTGGAAGAAAGATTGTAGAGAAGTCTGGGGTGCTTTGTCAAAGATGAGAAAGATTTATTAGAAGCTCTGGGAAGGAGCCCAACAATTTAGTGTCAGAAGGGTGTTTCAAGTGTGTGCGTTCTCTTCCATAAATTTCTTACCTTGAGGAGGCTCCTCATCTCGCAGATTGCTTCAGTATATTTTTTATCTACCTGAGGCAGACTTGTCAGTTCTCTCTGCTTCTCTGCATAGATTAATTGCCTTCAAAACAACGCTGCAGAAGCTATTTATCTCAGGAAAGACCCATTATTTCATTTGCAAACCAGAATCTGTTTTATTATGACTGACTTGGATATGTGAGATGTGTTGTTTTGCAGCATCAGTACAGTGCAAAGGCATAAAATTACGATAAATTACAAAATGAGTAAATAGTTCGTGGACTGTTCAAAAATCTGATGGTGGAAGGGAAGAAGCTGTCCTAAATCACTGAGTGTGAACCTTCAGGCTTCTATACGTCCTCCCCAATGGCAGTAATGAGAAGAGGGCATATCCTGGATAGTGAAATACTGATGGATGCTCTGAACTTGCTAACCTGTGAACAGATCTATCTCCACAAAGCCTGTGCATTCTGAGAAATCATGATATGTACTATTGACTACAAATTTGTTGATCAAGTTTTCATCATGTATTGGTTACTAAGACCTAGCTCAGACCAGAGTGTTGTAATGAAGACTAGTATAATTCAGAGATCTCTGATAAGGATAGTATTGTAGTGGATTGTTAATTCTTTACCTGTGCCATTGAGGTTAACTAAGTGTAACTTTTGTGGTCAATAATGGACCTACCACATAGATGTATTTGCATTATGATTTGCTAGTTAACACTACTACAGAGGATCAGTGACAATTGGTAGGTGGAATCCTGTAAGACTGTGAGTGCACACAGGAGTAGAAGAGGGCTGATCGTTATTTTTGAATGTCAGTTGGTAGTACTGGCAATAAAGTTTGTATTTTGGGGTCTCTGATTTAAGGCTCATTGCAGAACGTAGAACATTACATTACAGCACAGGAGGAGACCCTTCAGCTGAGCACAATGCCAAATTAAAGTAATCCCTTCTTCCTGCACATGATCCAAATCGCTCCATGACCTGCATATTCATGTGCCCATCTATAAGCCTTCTGGCACCACAATCATATCTGCTTCAACTACCACCCCTTGCAGTGTGTTCCAGACACCTACCACTCTGTGTAAATAAACAACTTGACCCACCTACCCCCTCAATCTTTCCTCTCTCAACCTCATGGTATGCCCTCCAGTATAATAGTTCTACCCTGGGAAATAAATTCTGGCTGGCTCCCTATCTATACCTCCCATAATTTTATAAACTTCTGTCAGGTATCCTCTTAGCCTTGTCTGCTCCAGAGAAAACAATCAAGTTTGTCTCTTTATCACATTTACTCTCTAATCCAGGCAACATCCTGGTAAACATCTTCTAAGCTAAATCCATGAGAATTCTATGGCAAAAAAAGGTAAACGATTTTTTTCACCTTCCATGAGCACACTAATTTCTTATAAACATTGTTATACAAATACAATATTTTAAATTAAAAAATTGGGGATGATGCTGGGTGGATGAATCTGCAGGTGGAAGGCGTCATGTACTAAAACCACTGTGAAAATGCCTGTCAGAGTTGGTTCGGCTGCAAATGTCAAGAATGGAATCAATAATAGCAAAGGGATGATCTAATAAAGTACAACAAGATCAGTTTCCTGATTAAATTTGACCGGTTTAAAATAATTTTTGTCTGAGTCAAATTTTTTGTAATGAGAAAATACATAAGGTATTACAGATTCTTGCAGGGACTATCATCTCAGCCTCTCAGGAGGGCCAGGAAAGTCCCCAAAACACAGGAAAGCTGGATATAATGAATGAAATAACCAATTAAATCCACAATATTACTTTTTTTATATTTTGGCAGCATTACAACTATTCCAAAAGCCTACCTTTTCATAAATTTTAACACAAACGTGACTACAGTACTGAGGTACAGTTTATGTAAATATGTTTACAGTCTCGAGAATCACTTCATGCTTGGTTTGATATTTTGTAGCAAAGAGCATAACACAAGACTTTGAAAGATTTGGAAATTGTATTGAAAACAAACAAAAAGAAACTACATTTGATGGAACGTGTGGTAACTGTTTCGTTCTATGACTCCAAAATCCTAACTACTGTCTTTTACTTTTCTTTTCATCAGCATTGATTTCTCAGTGAAGGAGAACTCAAAACATTCTTTATTTCTCTTCTGCTGGATTAGCCTGCTAAAACACTGCATGCACTCATAACGTTTGTGAGTTTGGTTTTTATTTGAAACGATATTAGCGTGGCAACCTTTGCTAACATTCCTTCATGTTCTTCATCTAATTCCCCTATCATTGTTAATGTTCTTTGACTATCTTTCTTATTTTTAAGGTATTGTGAAAATTTTAATATGAATAACTAATAACTTTCATGTCTGGTTTCTAAGCATGAACTTTGCAAATGTGATAACTGGAAAATAGCATGCCTGCCTAAATCATGTAGAATACCCTTTCACTATGGTTCTCGGTGGACCCCACTGGGCGTATAGCAGCAGAGCAGTGATTAAAATTGGACTAAAAGGCCAGAGGCTCAAATTTAAATTCCCGACATCTTGACTATCTGGAATATTGTTAATGGTATGGGTATTTATTATTGTATTAATCATGAGCCATCTTTATTCAAAGCAACCCATCCTCAGACCCAGTAATGTTGTTGATATTTAGAAACACAACAAACCATAACAGTTACATTGAACTACAGAATAAATAAAACCAGATGAACCAGCTGGCCTTGCCCCAGGCAATGAACTTGGATATGTCCGTGTCACTCCCCAGCCCAGTGGACCTTGAAAAATGCTCAATATGAATATCTGGGACTGGTGGAATTTATTGCACAAACCCATCAGTCAAACAATAGCCTGACACAGTTGGACTCACAGACTTATGCCTCAAAGTTAAAGTGCCAGGTTCACTTTCACAATCTCTGAATACGTTGTGGAAAACAAACCTACAGATGTTGGAATCCAAAAATAGAGACTTGAAGTACTGAATCAGACAAAACAGTCTGAGAAAGTGACCCTTTCTCAGACTACTGGTTTCCCTTTCCACAGATGCTGTTTGACTGGCTGAATACTTCAACTGTTTCTTGCTTTCTCCTAGTTACATACTGTTCTACACCTAGAACTGACTCACCAGTGAGAGTAGCACAGTTAATATACAGGACATGGGATCTGACTCCAGTTCACATGAAGTCTCCTGTCAGTAGATCAAACATGGAAAAGGAAACCTCTTTCTGATTGCCATTACTCTCCTTGCTCGGCCGCACCATTGCTTCTTCACGGTGAACAACGTTAGAAAGGAGCATGCTATGGCTGATGTATCTGTGTTGATAGAAGGAAACAGCACACAGGCATGTGGAGACTAGGAGGCTTTGTCTTCACACATAATAATGTGTGGCTTCACAATCGTGTTAAAAAGAATAGGCATTGAGCAGATCTATAAACTTAAATTTAGGTATCCAAGAGCACTAAATTCCAGCAGCAGCATGAAAAGCAGATGTGTACACTGTCATGAGCTGTCACTCATGGCCTGGTGTATCACTCACTCTGGCATTGGTATCAAGCCAATGAATGTGCCCTAGTCCAATGCAGAGTAGAAGAGCTACACCAGACACACCTAATATAAAGTGTCAACCTGTTGGAGTTGTAAAATAAGATAGTATCAAAAACGGTATACAGTTCACATAACCATAGATCAGATCAAAGCTTGGAAGTTTTTAACCACCTAGGCTTAAACAGTCCACTTGATTTGCATACTATCCACTACCTTGGACATTCACTACCTCACACCAGTGCACAGTGGCTGTGGTTCCATTTGCACCACAAAGCAATACTGCCATAGCAACTCCAAATCTAGAACATTCACCAGCAAGGACAAGGGCAGCAAGTGCATGTGCTCCTCCAAGTTCCAAATCAGAAATATGCCATCGGTATTCATTATCTTTGGGTCAAAATCCTGCAACACCTTCCCAACCTACAGAGTTGGGGGTACCTTCATAGAAGGACTGCAGCCACTCAAAGAGGACAACTTATCATCACCTTAAGGACAACTGTGGATGGATGATAAATGCCTGCAACACCCAGACTCCAAAATCTAAATAAAAATCAAAACCCTGTTGTATGACTCCAGACACAGAGTCAGCAACTGTTCCATGTCTCTGTGGACATACAGATGGTCCTCAGATGGATCACTATTGAAATTCAGGTAAAAATTCTTTTATTAAAAAAGATACCTGCCTTACTTTGTAGAATTTGACACTTGACTTGCTCTGCACCATTAAAGTAAATCCTCTCTCAGAGCATTGTCTGATCTACAAATGACCCAGAAGTGATTTTGTTTCACTTACCACCCATATATGTCATGAACATCTATTTCACTTTCTGGCATTTTTCTCTTTTTTTCCTTTTTCCACCCCCTTTTCTCTCTTCTTCTATTCCCCACTCTGGCCTCTTACTTCTTCTCCTCATCTGCCTGTCACCTTCCCTGGTGCCCCTCCTTCTTCCCCATCTCCCATGGCCCACTCTCTTCTCCTATCATATTCCTTCTTTTCCAGCTCTTTACCTTTCCCACCTACCTGGGTGTCACCTATCACCTTCTAGCCTACCCTCCACCTTTTTATTCGGTGTCTTCCCCTTCCTTTCTAGTCCTGATGAAAAGTCTCAGCCTGAAACATCGACTGTTTATTCATTTTCATAGATGCTGCCTGACTTGCCGAGTTCCTCCAGAATTGTGTTGCCCTCAGTTTCCATCATCTGCAGAACCTCTTGTGTTCATGACTTACCATTTGGCCCCAATGCTGCCACTATCCCTACGCATCACATTGCTTACCTGAGTCAGTTGTTACGCATCCATTTCAAGTTTAAACGTACCCAATGAATTAGTTTGCCATCAATCCAAATATGCTTTATATTTGCCTGTTCATCTCACCTGTATTCAAATTTGGACTTCTCTAGTTAAGGGAAACATGTGAAATCCTTGTGCTCCAACATAAGCATCTTTCCCTTGCTTATAAACGAAAACTCTCATTTGCTCAGCTTTTATTTGCTATATTATGATGCAAGACCTACATTATTTAAAGTAGTAAACAATTGCCAAGGCTTTTCATATTCCAACATCATTTTCCTTTCATTTAACCTTGTTTCATGGTTTATTTCAGAGGACAACTCTGGGAAGGATGGGAAGGTTAGACTCTGGACGATGATGACTTCATCAACAACATCAACTGGTGACAACTTGAAAGTCCATACTGACAGGATGGTAATCCTGTATGATCATGGACTGAATTTCATTTTTAGCCTTGAAGATTGGATAAACTATGGGGCTTATGTAGATAGAAGGTTCACACTGCTGGGGAAATTCAATGAAAACAAACTCTCAAGGGCCAATTATGTAAATGAGAGTGGAAAGTCTCTTCCATTGATTATTAGCCTATTTGCTCAAAGCATTCCATCCTTTGTTCTCAAGCCATCATTTCAGCATACCATATTATTGAAATACAGTAAACGAGCGATTCTACAGTCATGGAGGAGAGAGGTGATTTATTTTTCGTGGATCACTGGAGTTATTGGATACTTACCAGTGCAAGTTGTAATTTGTTGGTAATGAAGTCATGCAAGTTTCAGCCACTGCCAATGGGTCTTTGAGAAGAATCAACCAGTTAAGACCAATTTGGACGACTGGATCAAATATCAATGGCAATGCAGGAGAGATAAATGGAAATGAGTATCACAGAACAAGGTGAAATAACTGGAGAAGATCTTATAGAATATGACTTTTGGTTTGAACAGAAAAGGAACTGAATGCTTTAATAGTGCATAATGATTTTAGCAATTACCAGCATAATTCTGAGAATTCTGCTTTGTTGCCATGATAGTGTGTTCATTCAGTTTAAGCCCTCTATTTCTATACACCTTTGAAATACATACATTTAAGGGAGAGCAGCTTCTGTACAATAAGTAAAATTATATTTGTAAATATTTACTGCATTTATATCCATCAATGAAGTTCATTCAAGTGAAAAAGAATTTAAGTAATACAATTTGGAATGTCCAGCTACATGTAATGTCAGGAATTCAATTACATTTTAAAATTAGCTCTTTGACTTATCTAATTGTTAATAAGTTTTAATATCTTGTTCCGTGTTGAATTAAGTTCCATAAGTTCAGCTGTAATGCTTTCATTGAAACTTGACTTTACATAAATGATGAAATGAAAATCTGGATTTTTCTTCTTTTAAAAAAGGAAAGCATAAAATTTATCTCTGGCACTGGATGCACAATATCGTTACAATTGTGTGTTATAACCCTCTTCCAAATTACAGTAGTTTCTATTGGCTGTGTTGGATTTCTAGCCTAATTTTTTTCATTTAGGTATAAGTAAAAATGAATCATTTGCTATGAAATAAACCATAGACTAAGAAATTTAACACTCCTTTGTTGTATACAGATTAATCTAACAGAATAAAATTGGATCAGTTAGCGTTTCCAAATAGTCTGAAGTTGGAATGTCAGGTAATCCTTAACTGAACGAAATCATATGCATAGGAATACAGCATATTTCCCATCACCAACTTTCTACATCCTATCCACAATGCAGTCTACTCTGCCTCCAAAATTCAGTTCCAAGCCAGAGTGGAAGATGCTGGCACCACAATAGCACAGTTACTGAGGGTGACTGGAGATGAATTTATAAATAACAATCTAAAAATGGGTACAATCAATTATGATCTAGCAGACTAAGTGAAAATTTACCTTTTTTTTTAATGTTCTAACATGAAGCACAAAACAAAGTTGATGTGGTTTACAATTTGCTTGCTTTTTCAAATGAAAATGTGTAATTCTTTTCAAGGGACATTTTTGATACACAAGTTATGGAGAATTATTAATCCAGTAAATGAATCATTCCAGACTGTAAATAGTTACTTTAAAAAAAACTGTGTGCATTGTTAGTAAGATTGCATTAATTGCAACATTGTTTATAAAATAATTTGTCATCAAAGTAGGTTACTATCGGAATATATAAATGAACGGCTAGTTCAAAATCTAATGAGTGAATTGAATAATCCCTGCCTCAAACTGAAATGCACTCTTTGAAATGAGCAAGCACCAAAGAAAAGACCACAGTATTAAAATCTCTCCAACTCGCCATACCTTTGTGTGCTGGTCCCTACAGATCATTCAACTATTGCTAAAGTTATCTAGAATATGTTGTAAAATTTGCCCTTTAACATTTCTTACAGATATAATATGAATTTTGAGAAACATTGTTGCATATGATGCAGTTGTACAAACAAGTTGTTGTTATTATGAGGTGTTTGTCCGAGCTTGTGTATTAATATTTTAATTCTTTCAGGCATTTTAAACAAGAATAGAATATCTGATTTTGTAATTGTAACTTTCTCACATTAGTGTTGAAACAGTCTGTAATCTTCGGACTGCTGAAACGACGTCGACAACAAACATCAGTTACAAGACTAAAAACCTTTTTAAAATACTATTAAAATTTTACTGTGATGTGTTAAATAAGTGTCTGTCTATAGCCTTTATCAACAAGCCTAAAACCTTACCAATTTTTAAAACAGTTTTGTGGCACATTCTGTTTGTCCGGACAGTAAAATCAAACAGAATTTAGCATAGAAATGGGTAAGGATAAATTTCAGCAACAATTTGAAGAAGGAAGGTATTTTGTTAAGAAATACTTCCCCCGTTCAATGTCCTTTTGAAATTAGCATTTGAATGCTAACGATACCCTGAGTATCATATCTATCTTTGAAAATTGATTTTCTATGCATTTATCATGCTAATAGAGTATCTTAAAGTAGATTTAGAGGAATGTAAAGAGCTACAGAAAAAATCAGCACATAAAGCATCATTCTTCAGATCTTATTAAAACCATAATGACAACACTTGTCATTAAATCAGAAAGAAATATTTCTGCAGTACTTAGAATTTACAAATTGAAATATTGCTTATTAAACTCAAATGGACAAAACCCTTAATATTACAAAGTGAAGGAAATGCTGGTACTAGACTTTGACTATCTGATGCAAATATAATACACACCAATCTTCATACGTGGTGTCATTTATACGTAGTAACTCTGAACACCTCTGAATGACTTGAAAATTTCATCTACCAGAAATATCTCAGGCTGCACTGCAAAATAAAACAAAGGCGAATTTGAATTAACAGAGTGGTATTATTTACCAAGTTTTAATAAGAACTAAGATTATTTTCCAAGAAATAAATTCCATGTACAAAGAATAAACAAGCACCAATGACACAAAAGTGAATTTTTCCCTACTTTGTTACTTGTCCAATTTTTGTCATATTGTTTTGGTATTTGATTTTCTTTCCCTGTTAGCAAAGTTTAAATACAGTTGCTTAAATTGAGTATTATATTTTAAAAGTATTTCAAATCCATAAAATTATTTTTGGATCTGCCAACTAATCAATGGCATTATCCATGCAAGGGGGTTTCTGCTAGAATTCACCTAAAATAACACAGACAAAACAAAAAAAAACAACTAATAATTTTCAAGTGCAAATTGCATCCACTGTAAATCCAGGTTCTGGATCACTACACTGCTCTAAAGACCACTCTGCTTCATGCTGACACCACAAATTGGCCCCATCCTTAAAATGAATTAATCACCATGACAATTTTCCAATAATTACACTCCTTTGCAGCCTTTTGTGGAGTCTCTGAAAATTGAGAATGTCTTTGAATGTGCAAGGGCTCCAGTGGTGGTCATCGAAAAGCTTTCATTCATTTTAGCACACTGAGAAATAGATTACTATGAACAAATATAATGCACAAAAAATCCCCTTAGCTTTGGGTGGAGCATTGGCTGATTGGCAGAAAACGGAGAGTGGGAATAAAGGGATCCTATTCTGGCTGGCTGCCAGTTACCAGTGGAGTTCCACAGGGGTCGGTGTTGGAACCGCTGCTTTTTATGATGTATGTCAATGATTTGGACTATGGGATTAATGGATTTGTGGCTAAATTTGCCAATGATACAATGATAGGTGGAGGAGCGGGTAGTGTTAAGGAAATGGAAAGCCTGCAGGGAGACTTGGATAATTTAGGAGAATGGGCAAAGAAGTGGCAAATGAAATACAATGTTGGAAAGTGTATGGTCATGCACTTTAGTGGAAGAAATAAATGGGCAGACTATTATTTAGATGGGAAGAGAATTCAAAATGCAGAGATGCATAGGGACTTGGGAGTCCTTGTGCAGGATACCCTAAAGGTTAACCTCCAGTTTGAGTCGGTGGTGAAGAAGGCAAATACAATGTTGGCATTCATTTCTAGAGGTATAGAATATAAGAGCAGGGATGTGATATTGGGCTGTATAAGGCACTTGTGAGACCACACTTGGAGTATTGTGTCCAGTTATGGGCTCCTGATTTTGGAAAGGATCTTCTGACATTGGAAAGGGTTCAGAGAAGATTCATGAGAATGATTCCAGGAATGAAAGGGTTAAAATATGAGGTACGTCTGGCAGCTCTTGGGCTGTATTCCCTGGAGTTCAGGAGAGTGAGGGGTAGAAACATTCTGAATGTTAAAATGCCTGAGCACATTCGTTATGGCAAAGTTATTTCCCATGGTAGGGAAGTTTAGGACAAGAGGGCGTGACTTCAGGATTGAAGGATGGCCATTTAGAACAGAGATACAGAGAAATTACTTTAGTCAGAGGGTGGTAAATCTGTGGAATTTGTTGCCCTGAGTGGCTGTGGTGGCCAAGTCATTGTATGCATTTAAGGCAGAGATAGATAGGTTCTTGATTAGCCAGGGCATCAAAGGGTATGCGGAGAAGGCAGAGGAGTAGGGATGACTGGAACAATTGGATCAGCCCATGATTGAATGGTGGAGTAGATTCAATGGGCTGAATGGCCTACTTCTACTCCTATGTCCTATGGTGTTATGGTCTTTGTTAAAGTCATTTTTGATCATTTAAGTAGGATGAAACTGGGTGAATATATGCTGAGTTAAAGCTTACAAGATTATGGAGAAAGGGCAGAGAGGGTGACAATGAGTTGTTATGGCAGAGAATCGATGCTCTTATGGTGGGACACATGGCTGCATCTCTTCTATGAAATGTATTTTCTTTCCAATTGGAGGCTTCAACACCATGATAAAGATGCATATATGTTTTAACTAAACCCAATGGGTGGAAGTAGTCTGGATGTGGTCAGCTGTTTCAAAGGGAATTGCTGATATATAATTGTTCTAGTGGCGGTGGGCAGATCCACTATGACTGGCTAATACCATTGTTTCCGTCACTCTGCTCTGCCACTGAATTTCATGTCAGCCTTGGAACTCATTATAGTGGGACTTTCCACCGTAATATCTGTGACCCATTGATTTGAGATGGATAGCCAGCCATTTCAACATTTCAGTTAAAATTCATTAAGTATTTCATTTCATTTTGACAACATGGTTATTTTTATATTAGCACTTTGCAAATGACTCTAGCTATCAAAGAAATATTAAAATTGTAAAAAACTTCAGAAGAGTTTGACAAAAGGCAAGGATCTTTCCCTGTGGTTAAATAGATACTGTACTCCAGGAGCTGACCTTTAGTGGTAAGTACTCTCTCCCCTGAGGCCTCTCTTCATCTTGACACATGCTTCATGATTGTGGAAGACCAACTTTACTGGCCCTATACACCCAGCCAAGGAGAGTCTAAATGGTTGGGAACTCTGAATGGGGAGGTTGAATGCAGTACCATATAGCCAATTACTTTTTGTAAACTGTATTAATCTTCCTACAGCAGATTATCTATCTCAAATAATATTTTCTAATCTAATTTTGAAAACAATTGCCTGATTGCATTCATCAGCATTTGTCATTGTGTGCATGTTTCAACAGAAGCTTCAGGAAGTACTCTGTTATTTTACAAATATAGGTTCTATAACTCCAGTGGGTCTATGTTATTAAGTGTCCACCAAATAACAAAAGAATAAAGGAGAAGGTTAAAAGGGATATGTACATGACATCTTATAGTAAAAATTTATACACAGTAAATGCAGGCAAATAGCAAGCATACTATCTTTCCGCACAACTCGAGGCTGCTGTCATTTCCTCCTTCTCAGCAGAAGGATAATGCAGAAAATGATAATAAAGAGAAATATGTGAGGATCTTGTTGAAAAATTATCATGTTGAAAAGGGTAAGAAAGGACATGGAATTTGAATGTGATGAAGAAAGATGTGCACACTTTGACATTAATCACTCAGTTTTTAAGTAAATGAAAATAAAATGGGAATTTCTCTAAAAATAAATTCGGGGTGGATGCATTATTTTCATTCACTAATGTACATGTGAATGGAAGTAATTCACTCAACTCAAGCATTCAGTATTTATTAAATGGGGAAAATAGTTTTAATTTATTCTAGTAACTAGTCCATCCTTCTATCTAAACTGAATGAAATTGTTTGCCATTTCAGTGTCATACTTCACCAAGTTGAACTTCAGTTGTCAGACATAAGTTCCTGTTGAAACTTCCAGCAGCAACTTATCAATGGGGAGAGTAACAGAGTTAATATTTCATGTCAATAATCCTTCAGTTCTGTTTCTCTCTCCACAACTGCTACCTGGTGTAAAATCATAAAAGAACAGCAGCAGAAGACTAATCAGTCTTTTCAACCTCTTTCACCATTCAATAAGATGAAGGTTGATCTAATCTTAACCTCAGTACTTCTGTACTCTTCCTGCAAATCCCTTCAATTTCTTTGTAGTTTAAAATGTCATTCAATCTTGAACTTCAAAAATATTACACAACTCTCTGGGGTAAGAACTTCCAAAGGTTCTTCAGTGAAGAATTTTCTCCTCATCTATATCTGAAATTGGTAATCCTATATTCTGAAACAATGTCCACTGGTACCAACCAACCCTTCTAAGTGAAACATCCGTGGCTCGCCCATTCTTGTGTTCCCTCCAGACCTGCCAATTTCAATAGAGACCAGGATGGCCATCCTGATTGTAGCAGCTGATAACTCAGAATTGCATATTTAAGTGTAAAATTGATACCACCAAAGACTCTGCTGACTAAATCTAAACTTCCAGTAGTCCAATCACTCACCTGGCATGCTTTTGAACTTCCTAAACTGTCCTGTCTCGCAGTTAGGTAACTGCTGAATTTTAAAATTCTAACATTTGATTTTACATTCCTCCAGGGTGCCATCCTACAGAGTTGCATTTTTTTTTTAAAGAGAGCATATCGGTAGGGTTTGTATTTTGCTCTGGGTGTCTGACGTGGGAATCCTGGGAATCTGATATTGGAGAGGGTTCAGAGAAGATTCACAAGAATGAGTCCAGGAATGAAAGGGTTACCATATGAGGAACATCTGGCAGCTCTTGGGCTGTATTCCCTGAAGTTCAGGAGAATGATGGGGGAATCTCATAGATTATTATTTCCCATGGTAGGGGAGTCTAGGACAAGAGGACAGGACTTCAGGATTGAAGATCATCGATTCAGAACTGAAATGCGGAGAAATTACTTTAGTCAAAGAGTGGTAAATCTGTGGAACTTGTTGCCATGAGCGGCTGTGGTGGCCAAGTCATTGGGTGTATTTAAGGCAGAGATAGATAGGTTCTTGATTAGCCAGGACATCAAAGGGTATGGGGAGAAGGCAGGGGAGTGGGGATGACTGGAAGAATTGGATCAGCCCATGACTGAATGGCGGAGCAGACTCGATGGGCCAAATGGCCTACTTCTGCTCCTATACCTTATGGTGTTATACCCCACAGTCTGAATAACTTCCTTCTCAACCATGGCCACTTGAGATATTTGTTCTCTAATTCTGGACTCGTATAATTGTTGAATTTAACTGCAGTATCATCATTCCATCGTCAAGGACCCCCACCATCCAAGCCTTGCCCTCGTCTCGCTGCTGCCAGTGGGAAAGAGGTACAGGAGCCTCTGGACTCACACCACCAGATTCAGGAGCAGTTATTACTCTTTAACCATCGAGCTCCTGAACCAACATGGATAGTTTCACTCAACAATGAACTGATTCCACAGACTATAACTCACTTTCAATGACTCCATAACTCATGTTCTCGATGTTATTTATTTATTTATTGACTTGCACGGTTTGCCTTCTTTCACACATTGTTTGTCAATCTTTATGTATGTTTTCATTGTTTCTGCTGCATTTCTACTGTGAATGTCTGCAAGAAAATGAATTTCAGAGTAGTATAAGGTGACATTTATGTACTTCAGTAATAAATTTACTTTGAACTTTGAATGTCCAGCCTCCATTTGTTCAGGGTCTTGATCTCCATCTCTTTTGCTCCTCCTTTCGGAAACACCTTAAAGCATCATGACTTTCTCCATGATAGTAGTCATCTGGTGATTTCTCCTATGTGGCTCTACAGCACTTATTTTTTGTTTTAATGCATCTGGGACTCGCCATGGTTTTAGATAATCTATTGATAAGCTTTGATTACCGACGTTATCAACATTAATCACTGGTAGCTTTCATATTGGATCATATATTGAAGACACCTTTACTCTGCATACAAAGTATAAGTAAAATGATTTGCACGTTGCTGCCAGAGAGTGTACCAATGATGACAAGAGGGATCACAGATATATACTCTGCTTCCCCAGCTACAAAAATAGATGCCGTAACTGTAGTATATGTACCTATCATTAATATTGGTAATTTAACTTTGTCTAGAAATAGGGAAGCAAGTGAAATGCCTTTCAAACCTCTTCCACAGATCTGTGTTACAACTTCACATTGCATGTTTTTAGAGGGTGAGACAGAGTGACATTAGTGAGAATGCACTTCATCATGTAGTGCCAGAAGATGACCAGTAAGATAATAAGAAAATTGGAGCAGGAGTGGGCTTCTCAGCCCCTCAAGCCTCGCTCACCATGTAATATGATCATGACTAATCCACCCCAGATCTGATCTCCTTTTCAATGCCAATTTGCCAGGGACAGACACTACTCTCAGTTGGTAGGTGCAGAAAGTGGGTGTTAGCAGGATTTTCATCTCTGTCCGGCTGTGCCTTAACACCTTATCCATATCCAGACCTGACATTTGATAAATTACTGCACAAATAGGCACCATGTTGCTAACAAGATGCAGTACTTATGTGAGATATTAGCCCTGCACTCCAGAATGAGATCAGAATGAAATTAAATTTTTAATTCCCATTCTGATCCCCTTCCAGACTGTAGTCCTAATATCATGTTGAAATAGACACAAGAGGTACTGCAGGTGCTGGAAATCTAGAGCAATACCCTCAATTGGCTGGAGGGGCTCAGCAGATCAGGGAGCATCTATAGATCTTCTAAAGATGCTGCCTGACCTGCTGAACTCCTTCAGCCCATTGTGTGTATTGATCTTGTTGAAATGATGCTTTTGAAAATTTACGATGTACTTTTGTAATATTTTGGTTCACTGATTGTTGGATGTTTACTAATTTTACCATAAGCTGTTTATGTGTCAGGTGTTTCCTGAAAAAAAAACTGGAAACATTTTTTTTTCCCTGAACATCTAACAGGAATATTCAATATGAAATGCTGCCACCTGGTGATTGCTGACAAAATAACAGAGGAGGAAAATTCCAAATGAAAAACTGTCCGTGCCAGAGATCAGCAAGAAAAAACTGAACATATTAATAAACCACAGGAGACTATTTAGACACTGCAGTAACTTGTCATAGCAATCTTGACATGTAACATTCATCACTTCCAGTGCCTCAGGAAATGTCTGTTGCCTTTTGAAACATTATAGAGTCTGGACTTGTACAGCAGAGAAATAGGTTCTTCAGCACCACTGATCCATGCCAACGAAGTTAACCCATCCACGCTATTCCTTTTTGTCAGCGTTTGAGCCATAAATATCTAAAGAATTCCAATTCACATACCTGTCCAAATAACTTCTAAAAATTGGCATTGTACCTGCCTTATTCACCTCCTCTTGCAGCTCATCCATAGCACTCTTGTGTAAAAAGTTGCTCCTCAAGGTCCTATAATATTTTTCTATTTTCACCTTAATCCTATCTCCACTGGTTCTTGATTTCCCAACCAAGGGGAAAAGGTTGAGTGCTCTTTCCCTGTCTAGGCCCCTCATGATTTTATACACTTCTATAACATCATCTCGAAGCTCTACAATCTTAAGAATAAAGTCCTAGTCTGTCCAATATCTCCCCGTCCTCTGTCCCTCAGATCCGGACAATATCCTTGAAAATATTTTCTGCACTCTTCAGAGTTTAAAAAAAACATCATTCCAATATCAACATCAACCAAAACCGAACACAATCCTCCAAGTGTGGCCTCACCTGCAATTTGTACAACAGATTCATGGCCTCCCAGTTTTTAAACTCAATGCCCTGACTCACAAAGGCCAGCATGCCAGAAATCCTGTCTTCCTGTGACTGCCCTTCTATGGTAACAAATATTATGTATGAAAATATGCTCAACACTAAATGAATAAAGAATTTTATTATTCTTTAGTAATAATAAAGGAAGATCTTTATCTTTACTCATTTAGCATTGAGCATATTTTGAAGATTACCTGTACATCAAAGCCTTGAAACATACAGTGAAATGTGCCATTTGCATCAGATTGTATCAGGAAGTGTTGGCCCACTTTAGGCATGCCCACATCTCACTAAACCTAACCATACTTGTTTGGAATGTGGGAGGAAACTGGAGAAACTGGAGGAAACACACATGGTCATGGGAATAACGTACAGAGAGCAGTGAGAATTGAACCCCAGTCTTTTAGCTGGCAACTGTAAAGCACTGTGCTAACTGCTACACTACCGTGCCTTATAACAACACTCACAACATGGTGGAGGAACTCAGCAGGTCGGTCAGCATCCGTGGAAAAGATCGGTCGACGTTTCGGGCCAGAACCCTTCATCAGGACTGTAGAGGGAAGGGGCAGAGGCCCTATAAAGAAGGTGGGGGGAGGGTGGGAAGGAGAAGGCTGGTAGGTTCCAGGTGAAAAACCAGTAAGGGGAAAGATAAAGGGGTGGGGGAAGGGAGGCAGGGAGGTGATAGGCAGGAAAGGTGAAGAAAGAATAGGGGAAAACACAATGGGTAGTAGAAGGAAGCAGAACCAAGGCATGCCTTATACGGAGCAGCTAACCTCCATATCCAGCCTTTTGGCCATGTGAACTCATTATTTGAAGCTCCAAACATAAATGAGAATACAGCGTCAGGAAATACTAAGGTTTATGAAATCAAATCTCATCTATTTTTCCTTTGTTCTCTATCAGGTCCTTCTGAACTCATAACTGCAGACATAATTCATTGGTATTTAGAAATATATGTGTTAATTGGTGAGAGCTAACACAAAATTACTAACCGTAAGAAATATGTCTCAAGAAAATTTTGAGACGATTTGGATAGATTTAGGGAAACAGCGATGTGTGGAAATTACAGATGCAGACAAGCAGCTAAGCTCATGGTTTCATGCTACAATGAATATTGTGAACATCCACACTCTCCAGCAGCAAGTAACAAATAAGCTCCACAGAGAGGCAAAACATGCAGGTAAACATTCGCAAGCTAACCTTAAGAGAACAAAAACTGAGATACTCCCAATCTCCAATCTTTTTCAGATAAGGTGCAGTGTGCTTAAAATTTTTAAGAGGCTGTTTAAATTTAAAGATACTAATAAACCAAAGATAAATTTAAATTTTAAAGTCAATAAAAGTGTACTACAGGGTATTTTATTACAAAATTACTTGTGTGGTCATTAACTGAAATGCTGGATTGATAGGTAGTTCTGTGAGTGTAGATTAAAAAGCCTGAAAAAATAGTTTTGCACAATTGGGATTAATAAATCAAAGTACTGGGTGCAAGGGAAAGCAAGTAGTAAATACTTTGTCCAATGCCAATATATTGTTTAAACTACAGATTAAATGCTGCTTTCATTTTTGGCAATGCTCATCATGTGCAGTAGATAATGTCTATGGAATTCAAGTGATGAATATGAGCATCAGAATAATCCACATGAGTGTGAAGTAAAGTAAATATGCTGCTGAGCTACAAGTTCCCCAGGCTCATTGGTTGTCTGCCCTCGAATCCCGGTCATACCTGATGAGAATTGGGGGTGCACACTTCTGCTGTGAAGTCATTTCCCAGCTGATTGTTGAGGTTCAGTGCAGTACAGGATATTTCCAGTCTAAGTACGCAAACTCTATACCTTGAAAAACTTTGAGAACCATTTAAGCCTTGCACACTTCATTATCAGCTGCCAAAGCAATCAATGAGATTGACTGCTTGTGAAATTGCCTAATATTCACAAAGGTTAAAATGCAATCAAAAATAATTAACAATTAAAGATCTATTTAATCTTAAAGATCTTACGAAAAAATATAGAAGGGTCTTCAGATCACTAGGGATCAATTAAAAACTATAACCTAGTTGTATCATTTCAATCGATAAAGTAAAGTAAAGGCATCCGTTAGTCTTGCGAGACCATGGATCTGTGCCTGGAAAGTCTTCACTCTCCAGGGCGCAGGCCTGGGCAAGGTTGTATGGAAGGCCATGCTGCAAGTCTCCCCTCTCCACGACACCAATGTTGTCCAAGGGAAGGGCATTAGGACCCATACAGCTTGGCACCAGTGTCATCACAGAGCAATGTGTGATTAAGTGCCTTGCTCAAGGACACAACATGTTGCCTCAGCTGGGGCTCGAACTCACGACCTTCAGTTTGCTAGTCCAATGCCTTAAACACTTGGCCATATGCCCATACTTTCAATACATAGACACTTTGATAATAAGTTTACTTTGAACTTTATAAAATGAAATTATGAAGCCAAAAGTTCAAAGTACGTTTATGTCATTATATATTGCCCTGAGATTCATTTTCTTGCAGGCATTCACAGTACAGCAGAGAGACACATTATAATCAGTGAAAAATTACACACAAAGACTGACAAAGAACCATTGTGAGAAAGAAGACAAACAGTGAAAATAAATAAATAATAATGCTGTAGACATGAGTTGTAGAGTCCTTGAAGGAGAGTCCATAGGTTGTGGAATCAGTTCAGAGTTGAGGTGAGTGAAGTTATCCACGCTAGTTCAGGAGCCTGATGGTTGAAGAATAATAACGGTTCCAGAATAGGGTGGTACCTTAGGCTCCTGTACCTCCTTCCCAATGGCAGCAGAGAGAAGAGAACATAACTTGTATGGTGGGGGCTCTTGATGTTGTTGAAGTGTCTATAGTAGTTTTTTTCTTACCTGATGGATATTAAGAACCTGATGGTTGAAGGGTTTTAACTGTTCCTAAACCTGGTAATGTGGCCAGAGAGAGGTGAATCTGCGGAATTTGTTGCCACAGGCAGTTGTGGAATCCAAGTCTTTATCTATTTTTCAGGGAGAGATTGACAGATTCTTGATTATTCAGGCCATGAGGGGATACAGGGAGAAGGCAGGAGATTGGGGCTGAGAGGGAAAATGGATCAGCCATGGTGAAATGGTGCAGCAGACTCAATGGGCCAAATAACCTAATTCTGCTCCAATACCTTATGGTC
The DNA here is from genome assembly GCF_963921235.1 of Mobula hypostoma. Classification (NCBI taxonomy): domain Eukaryota; kingdom Metazoa; phylum Chordata; class Chondrichthyes; order Myliobatiformes; family Myliobatidae; genus Mobula; species Mobula hypostoma. Next base: position 201,917,787 of record NC_086098.1, read on the forward strand.
TATTGGGGCAAAAGTTCCTGTACCTCCTTTCTGATACAGCTTAAAATTTTATATTGAAACATAAGAAAGTAGAAATATGAGATCATTTGGTCTCTACGTGCCTGTTCCTGCATTCAATAGATCATGAATGATTTTTACCTCCGCACCAGTTTCCTGATCTAATCAGGTATTCCTTGATTCACTGAATATCAAAAAAATCTATCTTGCGGTCTTGAATATGGGTTAAGAAGCCATAAATACAACCACACTATTCCTTCATTTGGCACTATTTACTTGTTTTTTTGGAATGTATAGTAGTTTTATGCCTTTGCACTGCACTGTTGCCGGGAAAGAACAGATTCCACATAATTTATGACAGTGATAATAAATTTGATTCTGAACAACTCAGCTTGTCCTCTTGTGTAAAGAGTCCAATGATTCCCTCTCTAATGGGTAAAGAATAATTATTTCTCTCTCACCTCAGTTCTGATTGCTTGAGTCGTTAACTTGAGACTGGTTCCAGATATTCTGATAGGGGAAACATCGACTCTACATCTATTTTACCAAGGCCTATAGACTCGCCCTTATCTCACTGAATGATCTTGACCATTACAGTCGAAAGACCTGCATGATGCATTTATGTTAAATGGGTCTAGGGGGTAAACTTTCTACCCTATTGATTGAAAATATAGGTAGGGTTGTAACCCAAACACCACCTGTAGGGAGTCCAATAGTAGAGCACTGATCTAAGTAGCAATACAGTCTAGTGATTGGAAGATCCGGGCTCATGACTGGAGATACGTGGTAACAAAAATGAACACTGGGCAGAGACTATCATATGCAGTATGCACAGTATATATTAATCAGCAGGTGTCCGCAGATAGTAGTCACATTATATATTCATAATGTCCATTCATTGATTACAGAGTCTGTTAGGTAATGTGTTTAGGCATCAGAAAATGACCATGGACATAAGCAAGTAAACATATGTAAAGGAGATAGGTGCTGGGTCCATTGTAGTTTGTCGTCTATATCAATGATCTGGATGATAATGCGGTAAACTGGATCAGCAAATTTGCAGACACAAAGATTGGAAGTGTAGTGGGCAGATAGGAAAACCATCAGATCTTGCAGCGGGATCTGGACCAGCTGGAAAAATGGGCTGATAGAATTTAATGCAGACAAGTGTGAGATGTGCACCTTGGAAGGACAAACCAGGGTAGGTAGCAGTAGGGGACTGAGGAGTGCAGTAAATAGAAGGATCTGGAAATACTGGTCTATAATTCCTTGAAAATGGCATCACAGGTAGACAGGACCATAAAGTAAGCTTTAGGCACATTGGCCTTCATGAATCAAAGTACTGAGTACAGGAGATGGGATTTTATGTTGAAGTTCTATAAGATGTTGTTAAGGTCTAATTTGGAGTATTGTGTGCAGCTCTGGTTACCTACATACAGGAAAGATGTAAAGAAGATTGAAAGAGTGCAAAGAAAATTTACAAGGATGTTGCCAGGACTTGAGGACCTGAGTCATAGGACAAGGCTGAAAAGGTTAGGCCTTTATTCAACAAAACATAAAAGATCGAGGGGAGATTTGATAGAGGTATACAAAATTATGAAGGGTGTAGATAATGTAAACGCAAGCAGGAATTTTTCACTGAGTTAGGGTAAGACTACAGCTAGAGGTCATGGGTTAAGACTGAAAAGTGAAATGTTGAAGGGGAACATGAGGGCGAACTTCTTCACTCAGGGGGTGGTGAGAGGGTGGAATAAGGTCCCTCTGCAAGTGATGGATACATGTTCGATTTTAAGAGAAATTTGGATGGGTACATGGATGGGAGGGATATGGACGGCAATGATTCAGGTACAGCTCAATGAGACTAAGCACATTAATGGTTCAGCATTGACTACGTAGGCCAAAGGGCCTGGTTCTGTGCTCTAGTGTTCTATGACTCTGTCTCAATGAGGTATTTCAATAATGGTGTGGAATACATTGTGGTTCAGCACACCAATATTAAAATGAATGATTGTACTATTTAGTTGAAGAAGAATGTAAGTGGTCATGGGGAGAAACCAAGAAAAGGGGTACAGTGATGCCTAATTTATTATGTTTCTCTCATTCCAAAGGTTTAGTTTCAACGATCGTGAATGTTAACAACATTCTCTTCATTCCTTCTCCTCTACATTAGCTTTTAGCCCTTTCTTTTCTTCCAGATGCTGGAACCAGCCTACCAAAAAAAAATGCACCAATACTTAATCAACCTTTTGTGATTAACTCAGATGCACAGGTTATTAGACTAGAAGGTTTTTTGACACATGCAATTTACAGTTAGAAGTGCATAGGTTTAGAGCAGGGAAATAGGTGACATTCTGTTTCTGTTGCTGAGACTTCAAAAGGAGGGCTCAGCTAGACAAAGAAGGCAGAGGGAAATGTTCAGTGCATTGTGAAGCCTGCCAGCAAGATTGTAAACAATGTAGAGCATGGAGGTTTCTCTGACTTCAACTTGTTTCAAGGCTTGGCACAGAGGACAAATTAATTCCCATAACTCCACGGTGGTGCCAATGATGATCAGGGCCCTCCTGATGGATATAGCAGCTTCCACGATGACTTATGGTCAAATCATTTTCCAGATCATTCTGTACTTGAATTATCCATGTGGAGTTCACATATAACATTCAGCCTTTAATTACCAAAATAGAAGACATTGAAAGTAGCACACTTACACAAAAACCCACCAAAACACTGGTTCCCATTTCTTTTTTGTAATAAGCTGTAAACTTGAAATATTTTGTTCAGAAAAGCGAAATAAAAATCATACACATGCAAAAGCTGGTACAAAGTTTCTGGTGATAACATAGCTAGGAAACATATTACTTACCACAGCTGAGTTCTGCTTTTCAGAGGGCACACTACTGAGCTGACATGGATACAGTTCTGTAGAATCTTGCAACTGTAAATGTACAAACCCCTTGCTTGCATAAGGTCTGTTCCAAAACCCATTTAAAATTTTACCACCATTATCCAGCTCTTGCACACTCCAGATGCTAGAGACAGGTTTTAATCTTTATTATGTATTTAGTAAACTCTGAATAAATCAATTTAAATGTTCTTGCAGTTACTGGTCTATCTCCCAAATCAGCCATCAGGAAAAGATTGGCAGTCGAGAGATTGTTTATTGTCCCATACTCATACATTAACAAAAACAAAGAGATTATCAGTTTTCTTCCACAATATGATTTCAACTGCTAAGTTTATATTACTGCCTATTGGCATCTGTTCTGGAGGATGTTACTTAATAAGTATATTGCGTCAGTCCTCACTGTGGAAAACACTAGTAGTATGCCAGAAATTTGAGACCATCAGGGGGCAGAAGTGAGTGTAGTTGCCATTACTAAGGAGAAGGTGCTTGGGAAGCTGAAAAGTCTGAAGATAGCTAATTAACTGGGCCAGATAGATTATACCCCAGGGTTCTGAAAGAGGCAGCTGAAGAGATTGTAGAGGCATTAGTAATGATCTTGCAAGAATGATGAGATTCTGGAATGGTTTCAGAGGACTGCTCTTTAAGGGAGGCAGAAGAAAGGAAATTATAGGCCAGTTAGCATAACCTCAGTGGTTGGGAAGATGTTGGAGTCCATTATTAAGGATGAGATTTTGGGGTACTTGGAGGCACATGATAAAGTAAGCCAAAGTCAGCATGGTTGCCTTAAGGGGGAAATCTTGCCTGATAAATCTGTTGGAATTCTTTGAGGAAATAATAGGCAGAATAGGCAAAGGAGAGTCAGTGGATGTTATTAACTTGGATTTTCAGAAGGCCTTTGACAAGGTGCTGCACACGAGACTGCTTAACAAGATAAGAGCTCGTGGTATTACAGGAAAGATAATCACATGGATAAAAGATTGGCTAACTGGCAAGAGACACGGGTGGGAATAAAGTGGGTATATTCTGGTTGCCTGCTCCTAACTAGTGGTGTGCTACAGGGGCCATTACTGGAGCTGCTTCTTTTCACACTATAGGTCAATGATTTGGATGATGGAATTGATGGCTTGTGGCCAGCTTTGCAGATGAAATAAAGATACCTAGGTGGAGGAACAGGTAGTGTTGAGGAAGCAGGAAGATTGCAGGAGGAGTTAGACAGATTGGAAAAATGAGCAAGCAAGTAGCAGATGGAATATAGTGTAGGAAAGTTTATGATCATGAACTTTGGTAGATGGAATAAAGGTGTAAACTATTTCCTAATTGAGGAGAAAATACAAAAATCTGAGGATCTGAAGAGGTAGGGTGAAGAGCCAAAGGTCATGGTCCATGTAGCTATCAATGACATGGGTACGGTGAGTGTCAAGGTTCTGCATAGGCAGTGCAGGGAGTTAGGTGCTAAGTTAAAAGGCAGGACCTTCAGGGTTGTGATCTCAGGATTGCTACGCATGCCACATGCTAGTGAGGCCAAGACTAGGAAGATTATACAGTTTAATACGTGGATAAGGAATTGGTGTAGGAGGGAGGGCCTAAGAATTTTGGATCATTTGTTCTCTTCCAGAGAAGATAGGACTTGTACAGAAGGGAGAGTTTGCACCTGAACTGGAGAGGGACTAATATCCTAGCACAAACAAGAGAATATCTGCTAATTCTGGAAACTCAAGCGAAACACACAAAATGCTAGAGGAACTCAGAAGGCCAGGCAGCATCTGTGGAAAAGAGTGCAGTCAATGTTTCAGACTGAGACCATTCAGACTGTTGCAGATAAATCTCAGGAGCAGCAGGCAGAATAGATCAGGCCGACTCAGAGAGTTGTTTCAGACTAAAGGATTTTATTTACTGTACATGATTATCATGGAGAGCCCAAGCACCTAAAAGCGGGATCTTAGAATTCTGCTTAACAATAGAGCACACTCTTATTTATACACCAAATAGCACTCAAATCTGTAAGGAGGAACTTAAACTACAATTCTACAGAATAGTGAAGTTTCACAATATGTACTTGAGAGGTTATACATTTTGCTAAGTGTTGGTTCTCAGGAAAGTCTTTCAGGATTTCACAAGCGCAGACATGTGATGATTCTTAGAACAAGGAAGCACAGACATAGTTCTTTTTCCATCTCGTCTACAAAGCACACTTCAGTCACACAGTGTACATTAGTCGCAGATAAGTGATTACAGACTTCGAATTCACATACTAGAAAAATGTCATTAACCCCTTAACATTCGTCACAATGTCTTCCTATTTTTCTTCCACAGTTCCTTCCTTGTTAATCTTCTAGATTAACATTTCTTACTGTGGTATTTCCTCCTCTTCTTCATAAGGGGGAATATATCCACAGGGGAAGGGTCTTTCCTTCCCTGGGCACACCTCTTCACCCCACCAGTGCTCCTTGCTAGCTTTATCTTTTACCATCTGGGGTATCATCGGGACACCCGCGGGGCTGGACAAAGACCTTTTTATCAACTGATAAGAGCGCAACCTCAGTGCTCCACATGCACTGCACCCTCAAACACATATCATTGCCACTATTAGTATTCCATGCGTTATCCAGCTTCCCCAGCCAGAAAACCATCCCCATATTCCTTCCCACCAAGATCCTCCACTGTTCTCCCACCTTCCTAATCTCCTTAACTTTCTCGTTAACGTGCTTGTGTGATTGCGCATAGAGTAATGCTACCGTCTCCCCCAACTCTGACTTTGTATGGGCGCAGATCCAGCAAATGCATAGTTGTATGACACAATGCACTACCACCGCTAAGCAGACCAGGGCAATGAGGCCGTAAAAGAGGGGCTGTAGCCAGGAAAATATTCCTTCAATCCCACCCCCCATGTGATTATTACCACTACTTCCTTCATGTTAGTCCTCTATTGATATATATTTTGTTAATAATCAGTCACTATGTATATAACATGAGGTGCAGGTTAAGATAGATTTATGTTCCAGTCTCTCAATAACACTTTGTTCTTGGTTCTCTGCGCCGTTCCTCTCTCTCTCGGGGAAGATGTTACTTGTTCAGTGTTTTATTTCGTCCTCGTCGTGGTGCAGCTTGAACCTGGTGCCAAGTATCCAGTCAGGTTTCTCCGTCACCTTAATGGCTGTGTGGGTCCTCAGCAGCCTGGGAGAGAGAGAACCTTTATTCATTGATCTCATATATAATCTATCTCCTGGCTTAAACGGATGCACATTGCTTTCAGTTACAGGAGCCTGGGCTTGCCAGACCTTCTCATACAATATCCCTGCCTTGTGTGTATTTCAGTGTCTTCTCATCACTCCATATTAGCACTACCTTTTCTGGGGTCATGGGAGGCTTAGTTCCTGTTTGATGGCCGCCCCATCAAAATTTCATGAGGAGTAAATCCTGTATTTCTATTCTTCTGATTTTGCAGAGTGTACGTTACTAAGAGCATTGCCTCTGGCCGTCCAAGACCGTTTTGCTGACAAACTTTTGTCAAAGCCGCTTTTATTTGCCCGTTTTCTCTTCCTATCATACCTGAGGACTGAGGCTGGTAGAGGATATGCAATTTCTACTGGCACCTCAAGGTTTCCTTCAGTCCTTGCACAAATTTACTTGTAAAATGGGTTCCCCTGTCGCTATTTAACCCTAGGGGAATTCCAAACCTAGGTATAATTTCTTTCATCAATATAGTCACCACAGTTCTTGCTTCATTCCTCCTAGTTGGATAGGTCTCCGCCCATCTGGAAAACAAGTCTACTATTACCAATATATACTTAAACCTCCTTTCAGCAGGCATATGTACAAAGTCAATTTGCAGGGACGTACCATTGTTGAGTGATAGCATGCTACAAACCCTCCTTTGTCCATATGAGCCTGGCCATGTGCCAGGCAAGCCGGGCAAAAGTAAACTATGTGGGCACACTACTCGGGGTGTCTGGGTGACGCCATAGCCCGGTATTCTGGTAACATGCAGCTTTGCTCCAGGAACACTTCTCTTGCTGTGAGGCAAGATTTTGGGCTTCCTGCAGCTGCTGGACGTCAATACACACAGGGAGCTCCTTCCTTCCCGATTCAGCCTGAGTGGTTTGTAGCACAGGTTGTCGCTGAAGGGCCACCTGTTTTGCTACCATGCCTGCAAACCGATTCCCCTTGGAGACCTCATTCTCGGCTGAGGTGTGTGCCTCGCACTTATTTTTTACTGAAGTCTGTGGCAACTGTATAGCTTCTAAAAGGCTCAGTACGAAGGAGGCGTGTTTAATCGCTTTCCCCGAGGAGGTGATAAATCCTCTATTTTTCCACAATTGCCCAAAGTCATGTGCTATCCTAAACGCATAATATGAGTCACAATAAACATTGGCAGCTTTTCCTTAGGCCAAAATGCAAGCAAAGGTAATGGCATAGAGTTCTGCCGCCTGCACTGATGTTCCTATTGTCAAGGCATAAGCTTCTACTACCTCGTGGGGAGTTACTATAACATACTCTGCCAGCAACAGATCATCTCTTGGGTGGTGCAAAGAGCCATCTGTGACAATTATTAAATCAGGGTTATCAATAGGCTTGCTTCTCCGATCTGGTGGGGGAGTAGTAGTGGCTTCCACTGTGAGCAGAGAGTCATGGTCATCCCCATCCTGCTGTGCAGATGGTAATGGAACAAAAGTAGCTGGATTAATAGCCAGAGATCTTTTGTACGTACAGTTGGATCGAGAGAGAAGAATCACCTCATAACCTGTCCTTCTGGCTGTGGTAAAATGCTGAGTAGCAGCTGAATTCAACAGTAGCATTACGGCATGGGATACTATCACAGTACACGGGTGATCCAATACAATAGGAATAGATTTTTCTACCAATACATTTAGGTCATGGAAGACTTTCTCCCTTTCGGGTGTCTATTCCATGATGAGGTGCTCCGTTTTCAATGTAGCAGAACGCATTACTGCATCCCTCTCCCGGTATTCGGGAATACACTGTCGACAGTGCCCTACCATGCCCAGGAAAGAAAGAATGTCATTTTTTGTTTTGGGGACTGGGGCCTTCTTTATTGCTTTTATTCGATCCCTTCCCAAACTTCACCAACCTTTACTGAGCTGGAATCCAAGGTACTGGACAGTCTCTTGGCAAAACTGCATTTTCACCACAGACAAAAACAACAGTGCATGTGCACCAACTTTAATTATCTGCTCACATGTGTGTGTACAAGTATATCATAACATCCCCCTTTTTAGCAAAACAAAGAAAAGGAACAACTTTATTAACAATTAAACTCAATTTCTCTGAAGTTTGCTTTCCAGTCCCCAGCGCTTTTAAATATAAAACATACTAAAATTCAACTCTAACTTCAAACTACAAACGTACAAACTACACAACCTCAAATAGGGCATGGTCCTTCTTTGAGTATAAACATGACATTAAAATGCCAACTAGTGTCACAGACTTATTGTTCAATTGTTCATGCAATTATTCAATGTGGGACAAAGTCTTCTAGATATTGTGGCCTTTTCATTGTGCGGCCAGAACGAGTTTTTACTGTTTTGTCCAAGTCCTGTTGTTTGTTATTTGCATGTTTCAATGTTTGTGTTGTGTCATTGGCCTCTGCTAGTGTTTGGCTATGTGCATTTAATGCAGTGGGCACACTGTGGTCATTGTCATTAGCCTCTGCTAGTGTTTGGCTGTGTGCATTTGATGCGGTAGGCACACTGTGGTCACAGATCTCGGTTGCTTGACCTGGTTTTGCCTGTTCGTATGTGATTAGCTTTTCAGGCGGTTCCTCAGCCGTCTTTCGTAGATGTGTGCGATACGTCGGTAGATCCCAGAAGGGGTTTGAACTACATAATAACGCTCATCAAGGCGTCGACACACGATTACTTTCTCCCAATTCTTTTTACCTTGCACCAGGGGTTGCATGCGCACGGTACCCCCTTCATCGAGTGGGGCAAGATCTTTGGCTGATTTGTTGTAATTGTCGGCCTGCTGCTGGACGCGTTGTTTCATACGCTCGCGTTCACGTACAAATCTGGGTTCCAGTAACCTCTCCGTTGTAGGCAGGAGCGTACATGTGCGGTGATTCATCAAACGCTGGGCAGGACTTGTGCTGAGCCCTTGTGAAGATGTGTTGCGATGGTCTAGAAGTGCGAGGTAGGGATCTGCTCACGACTTGTTGCTCTTTGTGAGGATCCGCTTCGCTGTTTTAACTGCTGATTCTGCTTTTCCATTCGCTCTGCTGTTTCCGGGGCTGCGACACAAGTGTTCAAAATCCCATTCTCATGCAAATCTGTGAAGCTTAGCTGATGTGTATTGTGGCCCATTATCACTAACCACTTGTGTTGGGCTACCATAACTTGCAAAATGAGCCTTCAATTTGTAAATAACGGCTGCGCTAGTCGTATGGCAAAGAAGATCTACCTCAAAGAAATTGCTGTAGTAATCAATGGTGACGAGGTACTCTTTTCCTTCGAATGTAAACAGGTTGGTACCTATCTTTTCCCATGGCCGAGCAGGTACCTCATGACTCATAAGCAATTGTTTCTGCTGACTCATTTCGTATGTGCAACAAACATCACATGTGGCAATATATTGCTTGATGTCGCTGCTCATGTCGGGCCAAAAAAGACATTCGCGTGCGTGTCTGAGGCATCCTTCTACGCCCAAATGTGACGAATGAATTCTTTCCTTCATTTGCTTTTGCTCACTTTGCGGTATGATGACACGCTCACCTTTGAAGATTAAGCTGTCTTGGACTGCGAGCTCATCCCTATAGCTATAGTAAGCTGTGAGTTGCTCTGGTAGCGCGTCACGTTCGCACGGCCATCCACCGATGATTACCCGTTTCAACATCTGGAGTGTGTCATCTTTCGCTGTTTCTATGCGAAACTGCTCTAGATGCTCATCGCGGATTGGCAGGTGCGATAGCATGTTGACTTCGTAGAAGCTGTTCTCCTGGCCTGGAGTACCGCTAACTGCTCGCGATTGCGTATCCGCGCAGTGCATGAGCTTTCCTTGACAGTAGGTGATGTCGAAGTCATAGCTCTGCAGGCAAAGAAGCATTCCCTGTAGGCGCTTTGGTGCCTTCACCAACGGCTCCTTAGCTATCTTTTCGAGTGACTTGTGATCGCTGAGTACTCTTGTGAAGCGGCCAAAAGTGTATGGATGAAAATGTTCAAGTGCGAAAACGATTGCGAGCATTTCCTTTTCGATCGTTGAGTAATGCATTTCTGCGTCCGTTAGCGCTCTGCTTGCATATGTGATTGGACGTCCATTCTGGAGGAGTGCTGCCCCTAGGCCTTTGTTGCTGGCGTCACATTGGATGGTTAGCTCTTCCTTAGAATTGTAGAATGCTAAGACCGGGTACCATCCGCTTGATCTTGGAGAGAGCATTTTGCTGCTCAGCTGACCACTCCCATGCTACATCTGGCTTTGTCAGCTGTCTTATTGGCTCAAGGGTATCTGAGAGACTTGGTAGAAAACGGCTCAGGTAGTTGACAAATCCACTTAATCGCTGCACTCCCTGCACATCCGTTGGTGCTGGCATGTTGAGAACGTCAGCAACCTTTTTAGGATCAGGCTGAAGTCCCTCACTTGTGATGAGATGCCCCAAAAAGGGTATCTCTGTTGCTCTGAAGACAGATTTGTTCTTGTTGAGCATGATATGCCGCCCTGCACAACACTGTAATAGCTGCTCAAGTTTCACATCATGATTGCCTTTTCCTGCGTTTCCCCTTTTCCGTACACCAAAATGTCGTCTGCATGCAGATCACTCCCGATAGTCATTCCAACTCCTGATACAGCCTGCGCTGGAGGATCTCTGATGAAATGCTGGTTCCAAACGGGAGTCTGAGCCATCTATACCGCCCGAAAGGTGTGTTGAAATTGGTGAGCACTCTTGATTCACTGTCCAATTTCATTTGCCAGAATGCAGAACTCATATCAAGCTTGTTGAAAACCTTAGCCTGGCCAAGGTCTGGCAAAATGTCCTCTATCACTGGAAGGGGCTAGTGTTCTCTCCTCGATGCTTTGTTCAATGGTCGAAGGTCAATGCATATACAAAGATTGTCGTTCTTCTTCTCTGCCACCACTAACTGGCTACCCCACCTTGTAGGTTCATGGACTGGAGCTATCACCTTGCGATCTACCAGTTGATCAAGCTCAGCTTTCACTTTCCGCTTCATAGCGTGAGGCAGACGTCGTGGGGGTAACACTGTGGGTTGAACTTCCTCATCAATCTGCAGGTGGTCTGCATCCAGAAGCTCCCCAAGCGCGTCATCGAACACCTCTGCATAGCGTTCTTCTGGTGTGCATTGTTTTTCTTTAAGTGTAGATGCATGCACCCTGCGAAAGTTGTCATCATTGACCGTAATCAGCTTCATTTGCTGGCTGGCCCTGCTTCCCAGCAATGGTGTAAAGTCGTCAATGACCACGACAAATTCAACAGAATGCTTGCGGTTCGTCATGGGGTTATGCAATTTCACTCTGCACATCCCTTCTGCATCCATGGTGGTTTTGTTCCACATCATCAGCTTTTTTGTGCATTGTCTTAGTGTGTGGTCTACTCCCTCCAAGTATTTGCAGAGTAAAATATTAATGCTTGCTCCACTGTTGACTTGGAAGTCTGTTGGCTTTCCTTTGATGAGCATCTGCACGAATACGACATCCTTTGTCTTCAGACTGTTGACCACCAGTGTGACATTGTCGATAAACTGTCACTGTCGGTTTGATCATCGCTTTGTCCTTCCACCCCATGCACGGGCTTCTGCTCGCACACCTTTGCAAAGTGATTTCGAATACCACTCACCTTGCACACCTGTCTGTATGCTGGGCGTTGTTGCTCGTCTCTTGCATGTTCCGTGCCACAGTACCTGCAAGGGTTCACTTTGCTTCTGTGGCTGTTCAAGGTGCCTTTTGCTCTGGCTCCACCACTAGCACTAGTCTTCTGTCCAGGATGCTTTGAGCCTTCCTTGTTAGTGCGAGGTTTAATCCCATGGACAGTAGCGGACCTGCTGTCTGCAGCTGTACTGAATGCTTGTCGGTGTGACTCAGCCATTTCTGTGCTTTTACAGATGTCAATACAATCACTGAGCGATAGCTTTCTCTCTTGTAACAGATGTTTTCTGGTTTGGGAGTCATTAATGCCCAGTACAATCCTGTCTCTCAGCAGACTATCTGACAAACACGAGCAAAAATTACATGTCATTGCAAGAGATCTAAGGCTGGCAAGAAACAATTCAAAGGTCTCACCTTGTTCTTGTTGCCGCTTGTTGAACAAGTACCGTTCATATATCTCATTTTTCTCACCGATAGCATATCTGTCAAACGCAGCTAAAATCTTTGTGAGGTCTTGGCCTTCAGCCTCATCTGCGAACACAAAACTGTTGTAGACCTCAGGTCCTGACGGTCCAATTGTATGTAAAAATAATGCCGTCTGGTATGCTGGAACCTGTTTGTGCAGTTGTGCTACAACGCTGTAGTTAGTCCACATCTGCCGCCATGTCTTCCATCCGTCTATCACTCCGCGGTTCACCGTCACGGCTGGTGGCCGGCGGATGCCGCTGACTGGGGGAAGACTCCTGCCCCAACCATGGTTCCCCGGCACGGGGTCGCCCGCGGCTGCTGGGTGCCACTGAGATTCTGCTGCCTCACCTCCTGGCATTGCTACTGCACCCGTCTCTATTTGTGGCTGGTTGCTCGTCTTGATCGACATTTTCCTACTCTTACACTCACCCGCCGATGTTTCAGAGTTGCGCTACTATTATGCTGCCAACTGCAAGTTGAGAAAACCCGGGGCTGCGGTTGAAAAAGCAATTTTCCCAATCCCACCGCAGCCACCATGTTTCGAGACAGATATTTCAGGTAAAAACAATGGCGCATGTGCACCAACTTTAATCATCTGCTCACGAGTGCATGTACAAGTATATCATACCCTCTTCTCACCAAAAGTTCAAGGAGTGTTAAAGAATCGGTCAGATGTTGTGGCCCTGTAGCAGAAGCTATCAGGATGTTGTCTGCAGACTGAATCAGTGTGGAATATTTGGACAGCTGGCATTCAGCCAAATCATTTTTAACTGCTGCATCTTAAGCTGCAGGTCTTTCGGTATATCCCTGGGGCAGACGTGTCCACGTATATTGCTCTTTCTTATAAGTAAGGAAAATAAATACTGGCTATCCTCATGCTCAGGTATGGAGAAAAATGCTGAGCACTGATCGACTACAGTAAAGGTACGAGCTCCTGCAGGTATAGAAGTAAGCATAATGTTGGTGTCCAGCACCAGCGGAGTGATAGGGATGACTATCTCATTAATGGTTCTTACGGTCCTGCATAAAATGCCACTCATTTCTCCGGCCCGCTTTTGGGATAAGTAATATAGGGGTGTTACATGGGCTTTGTGTCTTCACCAGCACCCCTTGCTGCAATGAGTCAATTACAGACATCACACCTCTCCCAAAAGTTCTGGGAGTCTCCCGCGTATTAATAGTGGCTCCCTGATGCTCGCAAATTATATACAATGTCCCGAAAATTGAATTTTTTGAGAGCGAGCGTGAGAGAACGCGCACGAGAGAGAGCGCAAGAGCAAGAAAGCAAGCGCTAGAGAGAGTGAGAGTGAGAAAGCAAGTGCAAGTGACCACGAGAGAGAGCGAGTGAGCGCGTGCGCGAAAGAGAGAGAGCGAGAAAGCAAGCGAGAGAGTGAGAGCGAGAAAGCAAGCATGAGAGAGAGTGAGAGCGAGAGAGCGAGAGCAAGAGCGAGAGAGTGAGCACGAGTGACCACAAGAGAGAGAGCGAGTGAGAGCGACCACGAGAGAGAGAGAGGATGCGTGAGAGAGAGTGAGAGTGAGAAAGCAAGTGCAAGTGACCACGAGAGAGAGCGAGTGAGCGCGTGCGCGAAAGAGAGAGAGCGAGAAAGCAAGCGAGAGAGTGAGAGCGAGAAAGCAAGCATGAGAGAGAGTGAGAGTGAGAGAGCGAGAGCAAGAGCGAGAGAGTGAGCACGAGTGACCACAAGAGAGAGAGCGAGTGAGAGCGACCACGAGAGAGAGAGAGGATGCGTGAGAGAGAGTGAGAAAGCAAGCGCGAGTACGAGCAACAGAGCGCGCGCGATAGAGAGAGAGCAAGAGCAAGAGTGAGAGAGTTCCAAAAAAAGTCAGAGGGTGGCAGTGTTCCAAAAAAATATAAACCGTACGTCACCCCAGACTACACTAAAGTGTACCCCTGCCTAATAGGGGTCAAAAATAATGACAGTGTTGCTCGCTGCGCTGTTTGCAACAGTGACTTTTCTATTGCCCATGGTGGGTTAAGACTGTAAAAGACATGTTGAGGTGAGTTTAACAGGTGTCATTCATTCAGTAGCATGGCTAACGTTATTTAAACTAGCTGGCTAGCTGCTAAAGAGCTGCTCTATTGCAGACATCCCACCTCTCCCGGAAGTCTCCCGCAAATTGATGGTGCTACCTCCCTGAAATGAATTTTTGCAGGGTGGGATGTCTGCAAATACTGGAGCGACACTTTCTTCAGCTTCAGTAGCTATATGGTACTGTTTAATACAGAGCAGTGGAACATTCTTTTTTAGAGTAACTTTATGCTCCAGAGATATTTGGGCTTTTCCCACATGATTTTTATGTTGGACCCATATGTTCCCTGGTACCTGCGGTAAGGTTCTAGGGGGAAGTAGAGGGTCTTCTGTTGGTGGTTGTTGCTTTTCAAAGGTTGTTTCCCAGCTCTTGGACTTTAACATAATTCTCCCCTCCTTTTTGTTAAAGAATTCTATTCGGGCTTCTCTCAGTACCGGCAGAGTTACAGTATAAGCAGCCTTGGTTTCTTTCGCCAATCATCTTATCATCGTCCCGATATCTTTAGGCTTTGCTGGTGGTTTTATGGCCACTGTCAAATGAGGCATTGAGGTCGGAATCTTTTTTCCTGATCTTCCACTAAGTCCACCAAGAGCCCTAATCCCTCGGGACCAAAATGCACGTACAGTGTTGCCAGGGCCGGATTAAGCTAGTGCGGTGCCTGTAGCATGTGTTATAAAGGGGCTCTAAATTTTAAAAATGCACATAAGTATTAAAACATAAATTATTTACTTGCATAGTAAAGTAATTCAATTTTTTCATTTGCTGTACAGCCAGATAATATAACAAATGTCTGACACTTCAGTAATAGAATTACTTACTTGTAGGTATCAATTTCAAATGTGAAAAATAACAAAACTAAAATTTAAAAGTTACATTTTCTTGATTTAGCATGACCAAATTTGTTGGTGATACTGGAAATGTCTATTTCATGCAGAAGTTCATGTTCAATGCTCACTAGAGTGAGATTGTTCAATCTGTTTTGACCCATGGTGATCCTTAGTTCATTTTTAATCCTTTTCAGTTTTGAAAATGAGCGCTCTCCACTGCAGTTGGTAACCATGAGTGATAAATAGATGTGCAAGGCATTTTCTACATTTGGAAAACATGACTCCAAAGAATTGTCAGTTTTATGAAACGGTACAACTGTAACTCTACAAGGTCTGGTATGAGAAGATGAGAAGCAAGATCAGTTTTCAACAGTTCAGTAAACTGCACAAATTCTTCATTAAGACTTTCTTCCAGATCTTCCAGATATGATTTAATAAAATTTGATGACCTCTTTACGATTTCTTCAGGTGTAAACGATTGTAACTGATGAAGGAATCCAAAAACACCATTCACCCTTAGATAAGCTTTCTGCCTTTCTGACAGGGCAGAAAGCAAGCTGTCAATAATGGCAAGAAATGTTCAGCTTTTAAACTTCTGAGAAGGCTTTTGAGATTCACCGTGAATCAAGAATGCTGGAACCACCGAAATCATCATACATGCGATTTTGCATGTGTTTTCTTCGAGTTTGCTGTTGATAATCTTCACACTTAGTTAGATCCTTGGCTTTTTGCTCAATATCTGAAGAAGTAGACCACATAGCTTGAATATATCCATGCAAGGATTCATAGACTACACAAGCTGTTGTCACGTGACTGGCAACAGTGAATATATCAATCGAATTGAGTCAGGTTTTATAAAAACAATCAAACATTTATTAAACTCTGCTCAATATAAAAAAAAATAAACAAACGAAAATCTTAACCGGAAGTAAACTGCTATGCGGCCACTTAACAAACCGCCACTCAGTACTAGTTCTTAAAGCGATAAATGCGAAAACAACTCTTAAAGCGGTAAATTCAAACACAGTTCTTAAAATGGTAAATTCGAAAGTCCAAGAGATTTATACAGTAATTAGGAGAGACTTTCCTGAAGTAAAGAATTCCTCGAAGACACGACGTCACGCCAGTCCCAGCCGGATCCTGCCCTGTCCACAGGATTCACAACAACGGAAATAAAACAGTTTAAAGGCACTGACCTTTCCTTCTAGGTACTATATCCTGCACAGCCTTTTCTGCCACTTTTAGCAGAGGCTATCTCATGCAGATCACTCTTGCTTGAACAAATTCAGTGATGGTCGATCCTTTCAACCGTCGAACGACTCCTTCAGGTTTCCTTCTTCACTCTCCAATATTACTGAAAAGATACATCAACAAACCTGGCAGCAATTGATTACACTGCCAGCCCAACACTGTTGTACCTTACAATAGAATGTAAAGCACTGTTTTAAATCGAAACTGCGTCATAAGGCAAATACGCAACGGAGCGGAGTCTCTGGCTAACGTTCTAACTGGAAAACCAACTGCGTCACCCCAGGGTCTCTTTTTATACCCATGGTGAACATGTCATCACGTGACCTCACATCGGCAGGAAAATTACATCAGGTGACCTCCAAAAGACCATTACATCATCCTCATAAGACAGTCACAAGATATCCATGAGGTATGTAACACTGTGTTCAAGTCTTGGCCAGAAGATTGCAAAGAAGCACTGGTCATTTGAAAACACTGTAATACTTGATCCCACAATATGACCATTATTCCTGTTTCCAACTTCATCATGGTTGAAAGTAGTCCACAAGCCTGTTGTTGACACTCTGCCTTCTGATCATTGTTATTTGAAATGTCATCTAAAACTTGTTTTATTGCAGAAAAGCTGTGTAAAAGTGCTTTTGTTGCATCTGCACGAGCTGACCAACTGGTATCTGACAATCTTTTCACAATGGGCAAATGAGCACCACCATCAGATAATGCAGCAGGAAGGAGATCCCCCTTATAAGTAGAAGCAGAAAAAGAAGTGTACAGGCTTTCTACAAATTGAAATAAAATTAATGCTTCTTGACAACATTCAGCAGCACATTTTCCAACCAAATTTAGTGAACATGCAAAACATGGAATGTAATCCGCAAACTCATTCATCTCTTTAATTCATGCTTGTAAGCCACTATACTTGCCACTCATGTTGCACACACATACTGTACCATGCAGCATGCAGCTCCCCCGACATGAAAACAACAGCATTGCCAGATCATCATTGTTGTGGCATGGATGAAATCACAGAGTGTTGCATTACTGGTAGGTACAAGACAATTTCTTTATTCGACAAAACAAGGTTACAGCTGGCAGAGACCCCTGGCAGAACAGATCTAACTGCCTTGTGATTGAGGCTGCATATTTATTTGCTCAACACAAGGGACAGTTCATAGTTACAAGCATAGACAATTCTTTGAAGTTTTCACATCTTTTGATTAAGTTCATTCTACTGGTGCCAGCATGCCTAAACTGGCATTCATGGCCTTTAGGAATGCAAGTTAAAATCCATAATACATTATTTGGTATGTTATGTGCTAGCATAGAGGACAATTCATATTCAAAATGCATAGATTAGGGTGTCTTCGCAACTACCTGTAAACTTAGCGTTCTTGTCTCAGAGGCGCCAGAGATGCATTGTTACAAATGAAACATAGAAACATAGAAACATAGAGAATAGGTGCCGGAGTAGGCCATTCGGCCTTTCAAGCCTGCACCGCCATTTATTATGATCATGGCTGATCATCCAACTCAGAACCCTGCACCAGCCTTCCCTCCATACCCCCTGATCCCCGTAGCCACAAGGGCCATATCTAACTCCCTCTTAAATATAGCCAATGAACTGGCCTCAACTGCTTGCTGTGGCAGAGAATTCCACAGATTCACCACTCTCTGTGTGAAGAAGTTTTTCCTAATCTCGGTCCTAAAAGGCTTCCCCTTTATCCTCAAACTGTGACCCCTCGTTCTGAACTTCCCCAACATCAGGAACAATCTTCCTGCATCTAGCCTGTCCAATCCCTTTACGATTTTATATGTTTCAATCAGATCCCCCCTCAATCTTCTAAATTCCAACAAGTACAAGCCCAGTTCATCCAGTCTTTCTTCATATGAAAGTCCTGCCATCCCAGGAATCAATCTGGTGAACCTTCTTTGTACTCCCTCTATGGCAAGGATGTCTTTCCTCAGATTAGGGGACCAAAACTCACACAATACTCCAGGTGTGGTCTCACCAAGGCCTTGTACAACTGCAGTAGTACCGCCCTGCTCCTGTACTCGAATCCTCTCGCTATAAATGCCAGCATACCATTCGCCTTTTTCACCGCCTGCTGTACCTGCATGCCCACTTTCAATGACTGGTGTATAATGACACCCAGGTCTCGTTGCACCTCCCCTTTTCCTAATCGGCCACCATTCAGATAATAATCTGTTTTCCTATTTTTGCCACCAAAGTGGATAACCTCACATTTATCCACATTAAATTGCATCTGCCATGAATTTGCCCACTCACCCAACCTATCCAAGTCACTCTGCATCCTCTTAGTATCCTCCTCATAGCTAACACTGCCACCCAGCTTCGTGTCATCCGCAAACTTGGAGATGCTGCATTTAATTCCCTCATCCAAGTCATTAATATATATTGTAAACAACTGGGGTCCCAGCACTGAGCCTTGTGGTACCCCACTAGTCACCGCTTGCCATTCTGAGAAGGTCCCGTTTATTCCCACTCTTTGCTTCCTGTCATGCTAACCAATTCTCCATCCACATCAATACCTTACCCCCAATACCGTGTGCTTTAAGTTTGCACACTAATCTCCTGTGTGGGACCTTGTCAAAAGCCTTTTGAAAATCCAAATATACCATATCCACTGGTTCTCCCCTATCCACTCTACTAGTTACATCCTCAAAAAATTCTATGAGATTCATCAGACATAATTTTCCTTTCACAAATCCATGCTGACTTTGTCCGATCATTTCACCGCTTTCCAAATGTGCTGTTATCACATCTTTGATAACTGACTCCAGCAGTTTCCCCACCACCGACATTAGGCTAACCGGTCTATAATTCCCCGGTTTCTCTCTCCCTCCTTTTTTAAAAAGTGGGGTTACATTAGCCACCCTCCAATCCTCAGGAACTAGTCCAGAATCTAATGAGTTTTGAAAAATTATCACTAATGCATCCACTATTTCTTGGGCTACTTCCTTAAGCACTCTGAGATGCAGACCATCTGGCCCTGGGGATTTATCTGCCTTCAATCCCTTCAATTTACCTAACACCACTTCCCTACTAACATGTATTTCGCTCAGTTCCTCCATCTCACTGGACCCTCTGTCCCCTACTATTTCTGGAAGATTATTTATGTCCTCCTTAGTGAAGACAGAACCAAAGTAATTATTCAATTGGTCTGCCATGTCCTTGCTCCCCATAATCAATTCACCTGTTTCTGTCTGCAGGGGACCTACATTTGTCTTTACCAGTCTTTTCCTGGGTTCACAGCTTTTAGGACATACATTGTTATGAACTCAATCCACAGTACTTTGTCAAAGAACAGAAGACTGATGGCTGAAGTCATTTATTTAAGTGTAAATGAATCGTCTACCCAAAACTCACTCAAACAGTTGTGAGAATACGGTGAGATGCCGATTTCACCAGACTGCAGCTTGCAAGCATTTAGTGCAGGCGGGGCCCTTGAAAATGCAGGGCCCGTAACATATGCTACTTTTGCTACTAGGTTAATCTGGCCCTGGTTGCTGCCTTCAGCTTTACCATTTAAATAAGAGTGTACAGGCTGGTTGTAGTGTGGGTCAGTTTATAAAGTGTAAAAGATTATGCAATGGAGCTGCTTCTTTTCCCGGCTGCTATTAATCAAGTACTGCAGATTTTACATGTGGAGGTTGGCTCGTCCTATCTATGTGTTATACAGTCTCTTAACTTGCCAAGCACAGAGATCGCTGTCCAGCTGCCAACTGTATAGTATGGGTCCTGAACTGTCCTTTTCTCACCCATTCATTAATTTTAGCATTTGAAGGACCCTAATCTGAGGAAGCTCCAAGTATATACCTTCAGCTGTACTGTGCAGTGTTGCCCCTAATTTATTAAGGGTCTGTGGACCCAGCAGGGGAAATGGGGCTGTTCTAGATATAATGAAGGTGTCTGTTAAAAGCTTATCCTCCATTCTCTTTTCCTCTTTTCCTGCCTCTTTTTTTTTCTTTTCAAGCATTTTTTTTTCATCTCTACTACTGCTAACACTTCCTTCAGCTCTCTTAGCTTCAATTCCTCTTTCCTGAGAACCTTCACTCATAACAGAGATACCTGCTCCGCTGGGGGTGTCAGGTGCCTGCACCTCTGGCATGGGAGGTTGCAAGGAGTGGGTGCGGGTCATCCCAAGGCAGTTATCATCATTATTAAATAGTCTTTTTGACTATTGGGTGCCAGTGGGGCACTAGCCGGTACAGGGAGTTGGGGGATAAATTCCCGTGGCAGGTTTTGTTTCACCCCCAGCCTTCTCTGTTTCAAGCTGCTTAATCTCCTTTTCTTTGGAGGTTGGTGTCTTTTAACCACCTCCTTCCATCGTTTAAAACGTTTTAACATGTAATCAGCATTCCAATTTGGGTCACTGTCTCCATTTCGAGTGGTGTCCTCCCAGTGCTGGATTAGTCTCAAATTAAAACTTCCTCCATACAGCCAACCCTCATGTGACCTCTCATGCAAATCACAACTGAATGTTACCGCATAAGGATCATCTCCGGTCTCTCTGATTACCATATCCGCCGGGGATCCAGGCAGGACTAAAGGGTCTCCTATTTGCTGGTGGTGCTGTTTTATCTTTTTAATCTTTTTTTTTCTTTTTGGCAGCCTTTTTCCTACCTGTAGTTGAGTGTTCAAAGCCTTCGTCTTACCACCAGAACTCTTTAGTTTATTAGCAGGATTAGCACTAGCCGATCGACTGCTCGCACTTCCTGTTTTTCCTGTTCAGGATTTCAATTTTAGTTAAGACAGCACAAAGTTCCTTTATTCACACTGTGTACATAATGAGCACCCACTGGTTGTGCTTCCTCTGTCTTTCGACAAGTCTCTGAGTTCGGTCACGGAATAAATCGGTAGCTACATTGGTACTCCCACGAGCACCCCCCCCCACCGTCATCCCCCTTTCAGCTAGGAGACTGATTTTCCTACAGGCACCCCCTACCGTCCCCCTTTCAGCTAGGAGACAGGCCACCAGTCTCCCCCTTTCAGCTAGGAGACTGATTTTCCTTCCCAACTTGGAAGGCACCTTTTCCTTCCCAACTTGGAAGGCACTTTTCTGTCTTGCTTCTCCTTTTCTGCCAAGGGGTCTTTTTTGGATTCTGCTCTTCTAGCCTCCCCCTTTCAGCTAGGAGACCAGATTGAGGATCCCATCCTCGTCGCCAACTGTTGCTGATAAATCTCAGGAGCAGCAGACAGAATAGATCAGGCCGACTCAGAGAGTTGTTTCAGACTAAAGGATTTTATTTACATAGTATCATGGAGAGCCCAAGCACCTAAAAGTGGGATAGAACATAGAAACATAGAACATAGCAAACCTACAGCATAATACAGGCCCTTCGGCCCACAAAGTTGTGCCGAACATGTTCCTACCTTAGAAATTACTAGTTTTACCTATAGCCCTCTATTTTACTAAGCTCCATGTACCTATCTAAATGTCTCTTAAAAGACCCTATCGTATCCGCCTCCACCACTATTGCTGGCAGCCCATTCCATGCACTCACCACTCTCTGAGTGAAAAAACTTACCCTGACATCTCCTCTGTACCTACTCCCCAGTACCTTAAACCTGTGTCCTTTTGTGGCAACCATCTCAGACCTGGGAAAAAGCCTCTGACTATCCACATGATCAATGCCTCTCATCATCTTATACACCTCTATCAGGTCACCTCTCATCCTCCATCGCTCCAAGGAGAAAAGGCTGAGTTCACTCAACCTATTCTCATAAGACATGCTCCCCAATCCAGGCAACATCCTTGTAAATCTCCTCTGCACCCTTTCTATGGCTTCCACATCCTTCCTGTAGTGAGGCGACCAGAACTGAGCACAGTATCCAAGTGGTAAACACAAGATAATCTGCAGATGCTGGGGTCAAAGCAACACTCACAACACGCTGGAGGAACTCAGCAGGTTGGGCAGCATCCATGGAAAAGATTGGTCAATGTTTCGGGCCGGAACCCTTCATCAGGTCTGTAGAGGGAAGGGGCAGAGGCCCTATAAAGAAGGTGGGGGAAGGATGGGAAGGAGAAGGCTGGTAGGTTCCAGGTGAAAAACCAGTAAGGGGAAAGATAAAGGGGTAGGGGAAGGGAGGCAGGGAGGTGATAGGCAGTAAAGGTGAAGAAAAAATAAGGGAAAACACAATGGGTAGTAGAAGGAGGCAGAACCATGAAGGAGGTGATAGGCAGCTGGGGGAGGGGGCAGAGTGACATAGGGATAGGAGAAGGGAGGGGGAGGGAATTACCAGAAGTTGGAGAAATCTATGTTCATACCAAGGGGCTGGAGACTACCTAGACGGTATATGAGGTGTTGCTCCTCCAACCTGAGTTTAGCCTCATCATGGCAGTAGAGGAGGCCATGTATGGACATACCTGAATGGGAGTGGGAAGCAGAATTGAAATGGGTGGCTACTAGGAGATCCAGTCTGTTTTGGCGGATGGAGCGGAGGTGCTCGACGAAGTGGTCCCCCAATCTGCATCGGGTTTCAGTGATGTAGAGGAGGCCGCACCAGGAGCAACAGATGACCCCAACAGACTCACAAGTGAAGTATTGCCTCACCTGGAAGGACTGATGGGGCCCTGAATGGTGGCAAGAGAGGAGGTGTAGGGACAGGTGTAGCACTTACGCTTACAGGGATAAGTGCCGGGTGGGAGATCCGTGGGGAGGGATGTGTGGATCAGGGAGTCGCGGAGGGACCGATCCCTGCGGAAAGCAGAGAGGGGTGGAGGGGGAAAGATGTGCTTAGTGGTGGGGTCCTGTTGAAGGTGGCGGAAGTTGCGGACGATAATGTGCTGGATCCACAGGCTGGTGGGGTGGTAGGTGAGGACAAGGGGAACTCTGTCCCTGTTGTGGTGGCGGGAGGATGGGGTGAGGGCCAAAGTGCGGGAAATGGAAGAGATGCGAGTGAGGGCATTATTGATGACAGCAGAAGGGAAACCACAATCCTTAAAGAAAGAGGAGATTTGAGATGTCCTGGAACAGAAAACTTCATCCTCGGAGCAGATGCGGCGGAGCCGGAGGAACTGGGAATAGGGAATGGCATTTTTGCATGTGGCGAGGTGGGAAGAGGTATAGTTGAGGTAGTTCTTCACCTTTCTTGCCTATCACCTCCCTGCCTCCCTCCCCCACCCCTTTATCTTTCCCCTTACTAGTTTTTCACCTGGAACCTACCAGCCTTCCCACCCTCCCCCCACCTTCTTTATAGGGCCTCTGCCCCTTCCCTCTACAGTCCTGATGAAGGGTTCCAGCCCGAAACGTCAACCGATCTTTTCCACGGATGCTGCCTGACCTACTGAGTTCCTCCAGCGTGTTGTGAGTGTACTCCAAGTGGGGTCTGACCAGGGTCCTATATAGCTGCAGCATTACTTCTCGGCTCCTAAATTCAATTCCACGATTGATGAAGGCCAATACACCGTACGCTTTCTTAACCACAGAGTCAAACTGCGTAGCTGCTTTGAGTGACCTATGGACTCAGACCCCAAGATCCCTCTGATCCTCCACGCTGCCAAGAGTCTTACCATTAATACTATATTCTGCCATCATATGTGACCTACAAAATGAACCACTTCACACTTATCTGGGTTGAACTCCATCTGCCACTTCTCAGCCCAGTTTTGCATCCCATCAATGTCCCGCTGTAACCTCTGACAGCCCTCCACACTATCCACAACACCTCCAACCTTTGTGTCAGCAGCAAACTTACTAATCTATCCCTCCACTTCCTCATCTAGGTCATTTATAAAAATCACGAAGGGTAAGGGTCCCAGAACAGATCCCTGAGGCACCCCACTGGTGACTGACCTCCATGCAGAATATGACCCGTCTACAACCACTCTTTGCCTTCTGTGGGCAAGGCAGTTCTGGATCCACAAAGCAATGTCCCCTTGGATCCCATGCCTCTTTACTTTCTCAATAAGCCTTACATGGGGTACCTTATCAAATGCCTTGCTGAAATCCATATACACTATATCTACTGCTCTTCCTTCATCAATGTGTTTAGTCACATCCTCAAAAAATTCAATCAGGCTCGTAAGGCATGACCTGCCCTTGACAAAGCCATGCTGACTACTCCTAATCATATTAAACCTCTCCAAATGTTCATAAATGCTGCCTCTCAGGATCTTCTCCATTAACTTACCAACCACTGAGGTAAGACTCACTGATCTATAATTTCCTGGGCTATCTCTACTCCCTTTCTTGAATAAAGGAACAACTTTCGCAACACTCCAATCCCCCGGAACCTCTCCCATCCCCATTGATGATGCAAAGATCATCGCTAGAGGCTCAGCAATCTCCTCCCTCGCCTCCCACAGTAGCCTGGGGTACATCTCATCCAGTCCCAGAGACTTATCCAACTTGATACTTTCCAAAAACTCCAGCACATCCTCTTTCTTAATATCTACATGTTCAAGCTTTTCAGTCTGCTGCAAGTCATCACTACAATCACCAATATCCTTTTCCACAGTGAATACTGAAGTAAAGTATTCATTAAGTACCTCTGCTATTTCCTCCTGTTCCATACACACTTTCCCACTGTCACATTTGATAGGTCCTATTCTTTCACATCTTATCCTCTTGCTCTTCACATACTTGTAGAATGCATTGGGGTTTTCCTTAATCCTGCCCGCCAAGGCCTTCTCATTGCCCCTTCTGTCTCTCCTAATTTCCTTCTTAAGCTCCTTCCTATTAGACTTATAATCTTCTAGATCTCTAACATTACCTAGCTCTCTGAACCTTTTGTAAGCTTTTCTTTTCTTCTTGACTAGATTTATTACAGCCTTTGTACGCCACGGTTCCCGTCCTCTACCATAACTTCCCTGTCTCTTTTTCAATCTTTTTATTAGTTTCATAAAATATAAACATAACATAATAATAGTACAAGGTTATTGGGAATACATTGTTATACTTAACATGAGTAATTATAGAACCAAATAGTACTTAATTGACAAAACTCCCAATCATATATGATACCAATGATTAATACAGAACAAAAAAAATATCTGGACAAAAATCATGAAAAAAGAAAAAAAAAATTTTAAAAACCCTCAAAAAAAAACTAATCTAAACAGAATTAATCAACTAAACTGAAAAAAAAAGACCTGGGCTGTTTTAACATCATAAAAAATGGGAGAAAAGAAAACCCTAGTGTCAACGACTTCATTCCTCTCAACCAACACTACAGAGAAGTAAAATAAGTTTTGAAATGGTCAAATTACATCATATGAAAATGCTGAATAAATGGCCTCCAAGTTTTTTCAAATTTAATGGAAGGGGTGTAAAGCACACTTCTAATTTTTTCCAAATTTAAACACAACATCGTTTGTGAAAACCAGTGAACTGGGAATAGGGAATGGCATTTTTGCATGTGGCGGGGTGGGAAGAGCTTCCCTAAAGGTTAATTTGCTGGTTAAGTCTGTGGTGAGGAAGGCAAATGCAATGTTAGCATTCATTTGAAGAGGACAAGAATATAAAAGCAAGGATGTAATGTTGAGACTTTATAAAACCCTGGTGAGGCCTCACTTGGAGTACTGGGAGCCCTAGATCTTAGAAAGGATGTGCTGAAACTGGAGAGGGTTCAAAGGAATTTCACGAAAATAATTCCAAGATTGAATGGCTTATCATACAAAGAGCATTTGATGGCTCTGGGCCTGTTTTCACTGGATTCAGGAGAATGAGGGATGACCTGATTGAAACCTATCGAATGGTAAAAGGCCTTGACAGATTAGATGTGGAAAGAATGTTTCCTATGGTGGGAGAGTCTAAAATCAGAGAACACAGCCTCAGAATGGGGATGGGGGCATCCTTTTAATCCCTTTATAATGGAGGTGAGGAGAAATTTCTTTGGTCATAGAGTGAAGAACCTGTGGAATCCTTTGCCACAGGCAGCTGTGGAGTTCAAATCTTTATGTATATTTAAGGCAGAGGTTGATTGATTCTTGATTGGTCAGGACATGAAGGGTTACAGAGAGAAAGCATGAGATCGAGGCTAAGAGGAATTGTATCAGCTGTGATGAAGTGGTGGAGCAGGCTCGATGGGCCAAGTTGTCTAAATCTGCCCCTATATCCTATGGTCTTGTGAATACTCAATGTACCAACCTCAGCATGTGACAAGAAGATTTGTTCACCTAGCTTTATTCCCTCACCTTCCTCTGAGGATTGTAAGCCAACTAAATAATCAAACTAACAGTTTCTTTGAGGAAATTCCAAAAATTTTGCTATAAATTCAATTAGGTTGTGTGGATCTCTTCTAATTATAGATTCCAATATCCTAAGTTTGTACTTATAGTTCTGTTTGCAGATGTTAAATACACATTCACATTGTCTATGATGTTGAATTAATTCCCAAATGAACCAAGGACCTCCATCCAAGAGATCATTTGAAGTGCAGAGCATCCTTGTCAGTAAGTTTTTAAAGGAACCTTTTTACAGTTTAATCTTATATAAAATTTAGTATTGTTTATTCTTGAAAAAGGATTAAATGTCATGGTCCGGTCCGTGAAGTCCGTATTCCGGTTCATGGTCCCGTCCATCGACCCTTGCTCCAGGTTTTACTGTCTACCCTGTTTCTGTTCTTGAGCCAGCTGAAGCTCATTGGGGCTGGCTGCATAAATACCTTCAGGGACCAGGGCGCGGCTGTTGGATTGTTCTTGTTCTTCCTCCTTGTATCCCTTCCTCTGCCTTCTGTTTTCTCGCCTGAAGCCCTGCCTTGCCTTGCGAGTAACTCTCGCCTCGCCTGAAGTTCTCGTCTCGCCTTGCATTGCCTGAAGCCTTACCTTGTCTCGCTGGTAACTTTTGCCTCGTCTCACCTGCAGTTATGTCCTGGAGCCACCCTGTACCTAGCTCCCTTCCTGTCCCTTGCCTCCACCCAGGTAAGCCGGGCCGCCTCGCCGTTACCTGCGGTAGGTTCTGTCCCTTCTTGTCCCTTGCCTCCGTCAGGTAAGCCAAGCCATCTTGCTGTTACCTGCAGTTGGCTCTGTCCCTTCCTGTCCCTTGCCTCCGTCGGGTAAGCCAGGACATTTTGCCGTTACCTGCGGTTGGTTTTGTCCCTTCCTGTCCCTTGCCTCTGTCGGGTAAGCCAAGCCATCTTGCCGTTACCTGCGGTTTGTTCTGTCCCTTCTTGTCCCATGCCTCCGTCGGGTGGTGATCCGCACCCCGCCCAGGAATACCGCACCCTGCCCAGGAAGAGCTTGCCTGGCTTCAAGCCTGAAGACTCCAGCCTCCTGCCTAGCTTCAAGCCTGAAGACTCCAGCCTCCTGCCTAGCCTCAAGCCTGAAGACCCCAGCCTCCTGCCAAGCCTCGCCTCAGGTCTCTAGCCTCTAGCCTCAAGCCTGAAGACCCCAGCCTCCTGCCAAGCCTCGCCTCAGGTCTCTAGCCTCTAGCCTCTAGCCTCAAGCCTGAAGACTTCAGCCTCCTGCCTCCTGCCAAGCCTCATCTCAAGTCTCTGGCCTCCTGCCAAGCTTAGCCTCAAGTCTCTGGCCTCCTGCCTCCTGCCAAGTCTCGCCTCAATTCTCTGGCCTCCTGCCTTGCCTTGCCTCAATTCTCTGGCCTCCTTCCCCCTGCCAAGCCTCGCCTCAAGTCTCCTGACTCCTGCCAAGCCTCACCTCAAGTCTCTAAAACTCCAGCCTCGTCCTTGCCTAGTTCTGGGGTCTGAACCAGAGGCAAGACCCAGGAACTGTCTCTGGCTCCGAGTCCAAGCCCAAGCCCAAGCCCGGGCTCCTAGTTCTCTTGTCCAGTCCTGTTCCGGGTTCCCGGTTTTCGTGTCCATGTCCTCACCCTCACCCTGTATCCTAGTCCTGTTTCTAGTACTTCAGTGTCTGTGTCTTGCACTTGAGTCCATTCCCAGCCACCATCTTATGACAGAACAATCCAGCCAACCATATACCCAGCGACACAGACACTGTTGTTTTCCTCTTCCCATCCGGGGTTCCCTTTTGTTAAATACCCTGCCACCCACCCGGGTCATCCATAGTCTGGATACCCTGTTTGGTCGCCAGGAGGCTCCCTTGGGAGGGGGGGGGGCGGGCGGTACTGTCATGGTCCGGTCCGTGAAATCCGTATTCCGGTTCACAGTCCGGTCCATTGACCTTTGCTCCAGGTTTTACTGTCGACCCTGTTTCCTTTCTTGTTGAGCTCTAATTGAGCCAGTCGATGCTTGTTGGGGCTGGCTGCATAAATACCTTCAGAGACCGGGGCATGGCTGCTGGATTGTTCTTGTCCTTACTCCTTGTATCCCTTCCTCTGCCTTCTGTTTCCTTGCCTGAAGCCCTGCCCTGTCTTGCCGGTAACGCTTGCCTTGCCTGAACTTCTCGTCTCGCCTTGCATTGCCTGAAGCCCTGCCCTGTCTTGCCGGTAACTCTTGCCTTGCCTGAACTTCTCGTCTCGCCTTGCATTGCCTGAAGCCTTGCCTTGTCTTGCTGGTAACTCTCGCCTCGTCTCACCTGCAGTCTTATCCTGGAGCCACCCTGTACCTAGCTCCCTGCCTGTCCCTTGCCTCCGCCCAGGTAAGCCAGGCCATCTTGCTGATACCTGTGGTTGGTTCTGTCCCATGCGTCCATCGGGTGGTGATCCATGCCCTGCCCAGGAGGAGCCTGCCTAGCCTCAAGCCTGAAGACTGCAGCCTCCTGCCTAGCCTCAAGCCTGAAGACTGCAGCCTCCTGCCTAGCCTCAAGGCTGAAGACTGCAGCCTCCTGCCTAGCCTGAAGCCTGAAGACTCCAGCCTCCTGCCAAGCTTCGCCTCAGCTCTCTGGCCTCTAGCCTCAAGCCTCAAGCCCCCAGCCTCCTGCCAAGCCTAGCCTCAAGCCTGAATACTCCAGCCTCTTGCCAAGCCTCGCCTCTAGCCTCAAGCCTGAAGACTCCAGCCTCGTCCTTGCCTAGTTCTGGGGTCCAGGCCACAGGCAAGACCCAGGTACTGGGTCCTTGTCTAGTCTCTGGCTCCAAGTCCAAGCCGGGGCTCCTAACTCTCTTGTCCGGTCCTGCTCCGGGTTCCCAGTTTTTGTGTCCATGTCCTTGCCCTCACCCTGTATCCTAGTCCTGTCCCTAGTACTTCAGTGTCTGTGTCTTGCACTTGGGTCCGTTCCCAGCCACCGCCTTATGACATCAAAGGATTCAGCAGATTTTACAGGAACTGATGGGTAGGTTATATCTTTCATGAATGTGAAAAACTTGCTTCCAAACTTAGCAGAACTACTTGAGATGCTGTGAGCAGCCACCCAATATATATTTCCATGGTTATGCTGAAATAAGACCAAGTTGAGCAGGTCGATAGCATCTTTTACAGATCTTATCAACAAGTTGCTGGCATTGCCTTAACCAATGTACAGGAATAATAAATTGATAAACTTTCAAATAACTTAAGTATTGTGTACATGAAAAAACTTACATGATTAATAATGTCTATCAAATATTGAAGATGAGAAAGAGAGAATGTGGAGAGGACATTGCATGAGCCTCAGACCCAAGGACACACCCTCAGAATAGAAGGAAGTCCCTTTAGAACAGAGATGAGGAGGAATTTATTTAGCCAGAGGGTGGTGAATCTGTGCAATTCATTGCCACAGATACCTGTGGAGGCCAAGTGATTGGGAATATTTAAAATGAAGGTTGATAAGATCCTGATTACTAAGGGTGTCAAAGGTTACAGGAAGAAGGCAGGAGAATGGGGTTGAGAGGGAAAATAAATCAGCCATGATGAAATTGCTGATAGACCGAATGGCCTAACTCCACTCCTGTGTCTTATAATATGCCATAGAGTTAAAAAAAATTAGGGTGCCTGATGAAAATTTGGAAACTCAAATTAAAAAAGTGAAATAAACTGGACTGGTTAACTACAATATGTAAATCCTTCTCATATTTATTTCAATATATGATTACCCACATGCCTGAATACTCTTACTCAAAACTAGGACTATCAGGAATATAGTATCCATGAGATGAATTTCATAAACATACAATATAAGATAGCTAGCTTTCTCTTCCAATTAACTATTATTGGATCCAAGTATCCCTGACGATAAACCAGAAGTTTTACATGTGTCACTAGTGATGTTTAGCAAGGACATCAATTTTTCCTTGTAAGGCATTGAACCATTGAAATGCCTTGCTCAGTCAACAAACCATGACGTTTCAAATGTTGAAAAGGTTTCATGCATTGTGATCCAACCAAGTGTTCATCGAAGAAGAACTCTTGATTTAGGTGATTTTAAAAGAGCTGTGGCCGAGATATGCATGGGTTCATTAAGAATTGCTGGGGAAGGCGCAAAATGGAGATTTAGTTGAAGAGAACCGAAGTTGCAAAATTCTGGAAACATGTACCACCAGGCAGAAGGACGTGCTAGCCCACTGTAATACAGCTACTGAATGGTTCTCTGGAATGATAAGATGGACTCTTGACCTCACACTCTACTTCATTGCAACCTTGCATCTTACACTGCCTACCCGCACTGCACTTTCACACTGTCGTAACATTTTATTCTGCACTCTTATTGCTTTACCTTGGACTATCTCAATGCTCTTTGTAATGAATTAATCTGTTTGGACAGTATGGACCATATGCAAGAAGTTTTTCCACTGTGCCTCAGCATATGTGAAAATAATATACCAATTGGATCTTTAAGAAATGCAACAATTGCAATAGCTTTGAAAACTGTGGATAAGCATAGCGTGAGAACGAGACAGATAATAGCCATCAAAAAAGTCAGTGATGTTTATCTTATGGAAGGACTGGTGATTAGATGAAGACAGCGAAGTCCAAGGGGAAATAAGACTTGATTTTAAGGCTGATGTTCATTATGGCCTCAGTTTAATGGGGAGCCAGTTTTGCACTTTGAATATTTGAGAACAGAGTATCTGTATAGGTTAAA